>NW_017278207.1:1267127-1492325 GCF_001594065.2 Cyphomyrmex costatus
GCAATTCTCTCCGATCGAAAATAAAATATTTATTTAACCCATTCCAAATTGTGTTCCTTAGAAATTGTCCTCCCCAGTACCCGTCGCGATATGACAGGATAGTTTAATAAAAAGAGACTGCCATGTCGCTGCTTCTTATCTGTCTCGTCGTTCCCTTGCTCGCCGGATATTTATTCAGTGCAATGTAAAGATTCACCCTGGGATGCGAAACGGCTAGCGATTAACATTAATATTTGATCTCATACCTTCCCTCATCTCAACACAAAATTACAAAAATTATAATACCAAATAAGGTCTAGAGTATTTTTCTTTATCAAGGCCAAGTTGTATTAATAATTGCGGTATATTCAACGCTGATTCAGCAAAAGCATTAATACCCTCTACTAAATTCAAACACACGTTTCCACATATGGGCGCGATCGCCATTTAGGATTCTGGCTAAAGTTTGTCGAGCTTTTACCCGCCGCTGTGATATTGATCTAGGACAAAAAGGGAACACGGCATCGGGAATTAGTCCGCGTAGAATTATCGAACGTCACCCTCCGCGAGTATACTGTAATATTCGAAGATTATTCACCGGTGGACTTCTAGCGCAGAATCGGCGAGGGAGCGATATACGGGTCACACGACCTTGTTTATCTTTCCCGGCTAATACTCGGCGATGCGCAGTCTTCGTTCCGGCCCCAAAATCGCGATCCCTTGTCCCAAAGGCATAAGCGAATAAAATGCAAATTAACTATAGTCGATATGTATGCAGACCATTCGAAAAAAAAATATAATAGTTTATTTTTTAACACGTTCATTTAAAATTTCGTTAGTATACTTTTTCTCGACCTCTCATTTTATTTTATAACCCGATCGTTAAAATTAAAAAAAAATAGAAATATTAAATAGTATTGTAATTGATAAAAGAATTATAAAATGTTATTGGTTTTCCATTTGAAAATTCATATTTTCATCAATGCCTAGCTATGAAGATTTTTCAACGATAATTTATTGGTTATATAATCTTTATTTAATTAATTAATATTCTATATATAATAGTATTATATGATAAAAAAAAATCCCCTGTATAGTCATACTCTTTTTAAATGAGAAGAATGAAAGATTACTTAAATATGGTAACTGTAAGGCGATAGACGCTCCCCGTTTTTTCCGCTACTTACACGATTGAAAAAGTCGGCGAGAAGAACGCATACGTTAACGTTTCTGTTTGCTCGTCAATTTAGCCCGGGGTGTATCTACGGCTTGATACTGGCATGTGCGGTATAATGGGATTGCGTGATTTGTATGTGTCCCACCGGGATCTGGGACGATCGGTCTGATCCAGCTACTATATAATTATTCTAATAGACGTCTTTTTGCCAAGCTTCTAAGTTCATTCGTTTCGCTCAATCGCCGCATGCCGATCGGCATGAGATCTGCTGCAATATAACTCGATTAACCGCCGCGATCAATAGAAAGAGATTAGCGATGAATTTATTAGCGTTATATCAGCGCAGCTAGATTAAATGGGATTAGGTTAACGTTCCTCTACGTGATTATGGGACTATAGAATAGCAAACTTGATGGAATAGAAGATAATATGTATTTAATATATGTATATTTTGAATATAAATATTTATAACGCGACATTTTATGTTAATTCTACGTAAATTATATTTATTATGGAATTGTCTCACAAATATCATAATTCGCAGATTAATTTATTAATGTAAATATAATAATAAAAGAAGTGATATATCAAATTCTAAATAAAATTTAAAAAATTATGAAAATTCCGCGTGATATATGTAAATATTATTAAATTTCTTCATTGCACAATTGTGTTTGTATAGAAAAAGAAAGTAGTTAAATTATGGTACTTGCAGCCATTTCTTCTCTCATTATATATAGATAGATACATAGAAAGACTTCGCATATTCTTATGTTCTTATTTTTATTCCTATTTATTCCTATATGGTTTGATTCTTATTATAAATTCTTTCATAGAAAGGTTTCGTGCATTCTTTTTAAATTCATATCGTCTGGAATTATAAGGCATAATGCAACATTCGAACGAATTATTATGTTCCTTCATTCGATTATTACGAGCCACGAAGCTCAAAGCCACGCGAGTCGATCTCAGTATTCGAGATATTGAATCAATATTAGTAGCTCCGACGGAATAAACTGCTGAATGACATTCGATCAGTGCGGCACTATTACGCGCAAGTTCCACTCCCTGATAAATTCTTAAAGCATCAATCAGACGGCATTTCGGTCCACAAGCGCACATTCCTTTCATTGCATTCCGTTGCACTACAAAAGTTTATAGCATTATGAAGCAGAGAGCACATTGTATTCAGTTCAATTCGATTTAATTCTATTGATACCAAATGACATAGCAAGGTATTAAATTAATATAGCTTATAGTTAAAAGAAAAGTAGGAACACATTAATAGAAAATCGTAAAGTTCCATATAATTTATTTTTACGTGCCAATTCGAAATTTATGTAATAAACAAATAAAAAATTTGTTTTGTGCATATTTTTTATCAATGAAGTATATAAAACAGTACAAAAACGAAACGTTTTAAAACAATACAAATATAAGAAGGGCAAAAAACCAAGTAAATCTATCGAACAATATATTCAATTATTTAAAATGTAATAAAACGCTTTAATAAGATCTTTAAAAATTACAAATTGACAGACGTTTCGACTCCGATCGGGTCATTTTCAATGTTACAAATTATTAGAATTAAAATGGATAACGAATTCTTCATCTGATAATAACGTTTTAATTTAAAATAAATTGTTGAAAAGAGAAAGTTAAAATTGTTCATATATCTTTATGTGGGAAATAAAAATAAACAAACAAATAAAAGTGAAAAAGCTTTGCGTGAATAGTATTACGCTGAAAATGAACTAAACTGAAGGAATGCAATCTCTTCTCTGGTTTATATGTACATAACCACAGTTTTCGCGACCTGCCTCCTAGTCAAGTTGCTGACATGTTTCGTGGAGTAACCATGGCCTTTTGTAATTAAAGCATCGTGTTCTGCATCCGTAAACACGTTATTGCATTCTCGCGCACAGAAACAAATGCATGATGCACCTTCAATGCCACGTCTTCACATCTTCTACGCATCTCTCATGAATCGCTTCGCCAGTCGTAACGACAATAGATATACTTGACAAGCGACTTGCTGTTCAAAAACGCATTTATAATATTTTAATTCTTCTCGCACAGGCAATGTAATTGCTTTCATCCTTGTCGAGAACGTGGAAAACAAGCGTGGGTTTCAGAAGAGTCGCTGTTCTTCACGTGCATGTCTCATTATGACTTTCGACTAACGGTATTGTATAAAGTAGAAACGGAAACGTGAACGTGAGAATTCTTCAGAAAAATTTAATAAACAATTTCTCTAAGCTGTTTCTTCTTCTCACAAATATTTTATTAGAGGAATTTCTTTATGTGAGAAAGAAATTCCTTTAATAAAATATTTGTACTAACAAATCCTCTTTCTGTTTTTTTGACTAAATTAGATTATTTAAATAGATAATAGAGCTAATTTTGTAATAAGTAGTTATTAACTATTAATTATTAATTTACGCATCTCAATAATAACAGATTACAATAAAATATTCTTCCTTTTACATTTGTTCCCCTCGTCATATTTACTTTAAGATTAAATTATGTTTGATCAATTTTCGGAGTCAGAATAGGTAAAAAATGCAATAAAATCAAGATAATATCATATTTCATAATTTGATGCAGTTTTATACGAATGTAATTCGAATGCTTCCATGTTGAATGAAATGCAAGATGCGTCATTATCTTCTCAACGAATCATTCCCGTAATATAACGCCCAGAAAGCAATTCCGAGGATGTCATTTATGTCATGTGTAGGATTACATATAGGGTGTACGGTAATAGGGACATTTGGCGAATTGGACGATGTTCCTTGTCAAAGATTGAAGATAATTTTCATTTACGAAATTTAATTGGATGCCATCTGTCTTCGCAAGTTCTTTCCGACGCTTCAACATTAAACATTTCGGTAAATAAAGTCTAAGTTAACATTTCGTTATAGAGTAAAGTCTGCTTAAAATTGACTGAGAAGTAAGAGTTTACTGTTTGTCGCATCTTTGAAATTTGATCATTTTACGACTTCTCTGCCTTTTTCATTCTAATTCACGAACGCTGCGCTGTCTCGACAGTTTCAATGAAAAACCCTTTTACTTTCGGTAGAAAATGTCTTTCGGTTACCTTTTGCCGAACACCCTGTATATATGTACACACAGATGCGAATGTCCCATATGTCGCAAGAATTCAAAGAGCCGTTTGTCCCCCCCACCCCCCGTCCTTATTTCGAGCCTCCACCGACACTTCCGTCAGTCCCGACCCCCAATCTCAGCCGGGGTTCTTGCACGTGCCATGAGGGGGTCCGTGACGAGTATGGTGCCCTCGAAGAGGTAGGGGTACATGACGAGAGGCGGACCCCCGTGGAGAGAGATCTTCGAACGCGCCCGTATCTATCCGAGGCGCAAATGTCCACAGTTTCCGTCCCCTCGTTGCGTGAATTAACTCTGTTTCACCGTCTAAGTGCTTCTCTGAATCCATCCCCTTGTCCTCCCCCCCTCCCTCGCCTCCCAGCGCCTGGTTTACTTATTCCGCCGCGAGTTGAATGAAATCGAATTTTGGCCTCACGGTCAAGCGTAATTACATTCAGTAAGTTAACGACTAGGACGCGCTTCACTCAGTCTGGTAATTACTGTTTCGAGGTATAGAAATACAGACGAGAGAAAAATATAGAAATATACATTCTTAAAAGGCCGATTTATTAGAAAAAAATAAGTTGTATATCATCGTTCAATGTTCCATTATTTTATATTAAAATTATTATACAACGTTCTATTACTTAATATAAAAAAATCTTTAATTACAAGAATGTTTATAAAATAGTACAGAAGATGTATAGTTTCAATAATTAATTAATTTTATAATTATTTTGATAAATACGCGAATTTATTTCATACATCTAGAGTCAGAATTATAATTTTCTAAATGTCATATTTTTAGTTTCATCGTAATAATCTTATATGTACAATTCAAAATTTTGAGCTACATTTGTTTCCTTTTTCATTGTATATATTTCTCACAAAACGCAGATAAAATATATCGTGTGTGACAGTGACAAATTCTGATTACTTGTGACGCGAGATCAACAGCATTTTAATTCGAAGTTTAATCACCTGAACATTTAACATTGTAAAAAGTTGTTAAAAAGCTATGACAAATGACAGGCCCGCCATCAAACTTGCAGCAAGTATGAGTGGAATTTTTGCGAGGTAACTAACGACGCAGGTCTGTCCAAACAAATTTTCCGCTCGACATGTATAATACTAAGGCAAAAGAAAAAAAGAAAATAAGAGATTAATTCATATACAATGAAGTTTAATTAGCTGCTCAATCAATTTAATTTTTAGAAAAATTTTCTTACTTCCTAATTATTTTATTTCTTTGTATCTAATATATTTCTATTAATTCCTCTTAATTTCTACACATCGTATTTTTGTAAAGTACTATCAATTTTACATTGCACGAAGCGCATTTATGGATCAATGACTTGACACAACAGTTGATACTGAATGCGATGGGAAAGAGAGGAGTGTAACCGCAAAACAAGTCGTCCCCATCCTCATTTTTCCCCCATCGCGCAACGGCTGATTAAATCCCTTTGATTTATCGCGCGAATCACCAATACGATGCGCGCGACACGTATTAACCCTTCCCACATGCTTTTTGATTCCCGTAGGACGATGGCAGACCGACGCTTTTCCAGGGTTTCATCAATCGCTCATAGAATCGCTTTTTTTTTTTTTGCCCTCGCGCTTCTCGATGAGAGTCGAGCTTAATCGCGGGAGATAAATAGTTGAAATGAATCCAAAGCGTGTACATACAAGAACGTTGATGGATTGGCTTTCATCATGGATGATTATTTTCGAACGAAATAGCGAGTTATTAGCAGAGATGAGCTCTGACTATAGTAAAAGTAAATCCTAATGTACACAATGACGATCTAAACGTGTATATCACTTATTACTCAACCACTGTACTTTTTAAGCTAAAAATAAATAAAAAATATTCGTATTTTATTTACGTTGAAAACAATTAAAATATTCAACAACTAATAAAGATTTTTTAATGTTCTACTGAATTATCTATTATATTTCTTATTGTTTTTTTAATAATTGTATAGTCCTTTTAAAAATATATATTTATATCCACAAATAAATCTGATGAAACTCTCAAAGCAGATAATACATTTCATCTCCAAGTTTGATCCTACAGGATTAAATCGATAGTGTGAAAATGCATGTGGTCTCGTCGCATTCGATCTTCCCCGATAATGTCGATCATATGTATGATATTTGCATACGTTGGCATTCGAGAAGCGCATTCACCACTAAATACGATCATCGGTTCTAATCTCTGGAATATATGCACGTACACGGAATATCGTGTATTTAACGTATGAGTAAATTTCGCATCGACTAGGTGTGGCTTAATACGTTGAGCGAATATTGATAATAACGTAATCGTAACGAATCCCTATTTCAACAGTACGGTCACCTTCTAAACAACTTAATTAGCAAAATATTTAATGGAGAATATTATAAAATATAATGTTATAGCAATACATGACATTTTATACCGATTATTATAATTAATTAAATAAAATCTATATCTCTCTAATAATTGTTCTACACTACACGTACATAACTTATAATACCTTTTTAAAGTTTATGAATAAAATAAAAATTAAGAATAAAAATATGATAGTTATAATTAAATGTAATAGCGATAAAAAATAATCAGCATTTTTAATAATTGTTACAAATGTTATACAAACTGTTATTTTCCAATAAGTTTTATCAGAGTCCTGCAACTACCATATAATTACATCACGTATTCGATGCAATGACTCGATTCATTTATCGTGATATTGATTGATGGTCCTGAAAGTCCCTTGCACGAGGGTGGTGATTATTACTCAGAATGGTGCAATAAATTCATTATATCGAATGTCCATCGTTTAAAGATCTGCTTCTTTCTCTCTTTTTCTCTCTCTCTCTCTCTCCTTCTTCCTTTCTCTCTTGTTTTACATTGAAGTTTATTCGCTCGCACGGGGGCAATCTAAAAGTCGTAATTCAGGCGACCATTTGATCCTGTCGCTGAGAAAAGTGGCAGGAATTGTGCGGGCCACATAATTCTTGCATTTGAATGTCGTGGGTAGAAAGATAGAAAGCGGAAGTAAAGAGAGTAAGGGAGGGGGAGAGAGAGAGAGAGAACACACATCATGTTCGAATTAATCGTAAATTACAGCGCATTTCCGCGTATCATCCGTATTATTTATAGTCGACTCGACTTACGCGAGCATTTTTTCGCATCATGCATCTCGATGCGACGAAAGAGAGGGAAAGAGACCGGCTATAAAGTTCTACACTTTCGTCCATCAACTGGGTATGCCACTCGATATACGCGATCGCTCGCTGTCATTACTAAAGATACTAAAGATACAAAGAAAAGAATTTATGACTTTGTGCTCATTAAATTTAAGTAAATCATAAAACCGAACGTGCGCTGCAGTTTCAGCGCTACATTGTACAAAAAATAATTTATTATATTGGTTATCGGTGCGAGTTCAAAGATTTGTGAGCAATTTTTTTGTCATAATTATTATCCTGGCCATTGCTGATAATACACAATGCTAGAAAACCAATTTAAGAAATTATTATATTATATTATAAATTATTAACAATTATTTTACTTAACTGCAAAGCATCAAACAATTTCATTTGGCAAAATTAAATAAGAGAGATGTATTGTATTTTTTTTTTAATTGACAATTCTAAATATATTTTTCTTGTTTTTATGGCAATACAATTACAAAAATAAAATTAAACTACAAAAATAATATATTAAATAATAGATTACTTCAAAATACAACAAATTATAAGAACCAATTTTACTACTAATATATTATATGATCATATCTGTCTCAAATAATTCATAATTAATGAAAAAGAAACATTTAATATTCCTTTCTTCATTTAATTCTTATAATAAAAACATTTTATTCTAATTTTTTTTTTTTGTAAAACGACTATCTCTGAACAAACTGACTTGAAACTTGTCGAATTCGTTTTATTCCAAACGCATATCGAAAAAGAAAACCGCGATACAAAGGGTTCAGTCAAGATTATGTGATGTTCACTTTGTAATGATTATAATCCGAGTGATGCAACATGCAACTCTAAATAATACCATTTATATATGTGTGTGCATAACAAACACGCAATCTGCTAATCACGCTTCGGCAACAGAACGGAAAGGAAACGTCGCTTTTCACATCGGACGCTTCAATGGCGGATCGTCAGACTCGCCGTTGGGATCCGTTCAGACCCGTTTGTTCGTGTTGTCCGTCAAAAGAGTACGATCGCTATTTACGACTGAAAGACCCTTCGCACAACGAGTCCATACACACGAGCATACATGGAGTAGAACCTCGACAAAAGCTAATTAACGATATATCGCTCCACGCCATGTCAGGTTGAGACACCCACGCCGCCGTGCCGCCTGGTCTTCCTCTCAGAAGAAGACCCGGGTTTGTCTGGGACTCGTTCAGGAGCGAAAAAGCAAACGAGAAAGAGAGAGAGGGGAGGGGAGGAAGAAGGAGAAACCAACCACGGAATACAATGGTTGACACTGTGAACCCCCGTTGTCGGTTTGATTTTATTGCGGCCTTAACTTCGAGCAACGCGGTGCCCCCCCACCGTTCAAGTTTGTTCGCGGGTTTTAGCTGCACCTCCTCGTCGCGGTAATACCCCTCTTATAAGGCTACGTTATCGTCTTATCTTATTGCATTTTATTTTTCACCGGGTAAACAAGCGAACCACGTGTGATCCGTAACCGCGTTACATCCCGCTCGTGTTCTTCCTTCCGCGCTTTGCCCGCGGGGGTGTTTTTATTAGCATTATTTCACCCCTCTCAGAAAGGAAATAAGTTGTTTCGTGTAATCGTAAGCATGCCACATTATGCGCGCGAATTTCTCTAATCCCATTTTTCTCTTATTTTCTTCTACATTTATTTTGATGTTTTAACGTAAGCAAGACAAATTGTGCCTCGAAATTTATTCATCTGCATGCGTGCCCTTTTCTATTTTCTCCTGTAAAAAATACTTTTATTATTAATATTATTAATATTATATTTCATTTTTTCGGATAAATAAGCGAGAATTACGATAGATAACTACGTGACATTGTGCTGCAGCGGAGCGTATTTATCGAATTGCATTATGAACAAACATCGGAAAGCAATGTTCACCGATATTAACGGTTTCATTCATTAACGCAATTATTTTTGTTTCCGCTATTTGCATTATAAATTTAATATTACGATTTAACGTGATCAGCCATGCTCATTACGTATATATTCATATATTTACATAAAACGTTACGTTCGCGGATGTATGCAAATCATGTAAAAATTTCATATACTTCCACATATGTCAATCATTCAGGAATAGTAAAAAATTAAACCAACAAATGTACTGATCGTATTATTAGAACATCCACTGAGTTAAAAAAAAATAAGGTACAAAAAAAGTGAAAATGAAAATAAAATTCTGTTATCTATCTGCAGTATTATTCGCAAAAAAAAAATTACACTAGCTTATATTTCGCCCGCAGAGTTGCATTTAGAAACTCTGGGAAATGGCACGGGTGGCCGTATCTACTCACGGTTTTCATTCGCAGCCGGTCAACGACATCATCGTGCACTTATCGCGCGTTCTACCCGAATAAAAGCGCGCGCGTATACGCGACGGGGGCGCAATAATAAAAACTAATATTCCCTTTAGAGCGGGGCTATTGTTCGACGTTCCCGACGGCGCCACGTCGCGCCTCTCGCTCGCGAAAAACGAAAGAGACCGAGGCTCGTTCAAGGCGTGTACGACGGTATACATGCAGATCCTAGATAGAGGACGAGGCTGTTGCTAGTAAATGCACTGTGCCTCTTCACGGTACTCCAACGCAGAGAGAACGTCGCCTTAAGGCGAATTCACACGGTGCATTGTCGGCGAGCAAAGGTATGAGTGAGTCGTTAAAAAATGAAAAAAGGAAAAGAAAGAAAATAGAGGATCCAGTAACAATTCAATTATGAATTAAGAATGCGAAAAAATGTTACAAGCAACAAAATATATATATGTATATGAAAGAAGAACCTTTGCGTTAAAAATAAATTAAAAATATTTTAAATACAAAAATAAAAAGGACAAAAATAAATTACTTTTGCATATTATAATCTACATTTATCAATCACTCTTTATAATCAATGTATGGCAAGCCTATCTCTTCAAGATAGATACATCTACAAAAAGTGTTTATAATTCCAGAAAAATTATTCAACATTATTAAATAGTTTTACGAAAGCGTGATTTATGATCTACTTTTCCTTCTCTTTAAACAATTCATCTAGGACTAATCGTGGAATGGCAAGCGGCATGAATTCGCCTTTATGCAGATTGCTCGACCACTCTGGTTGCTCGGAAGTTTCTGATAAATACGCCAAGATGCTCGCGAAAGCCACGGCCACTGCGACGTAAATGGCATCAACGAGAGACTGTGAGGGTGGCGAGGGAAGAGAGCGAAGAAGAGAAGAGCAGTAACCTGGCATCGGCGAACCACGGGGGGTTATTGTTCCAGGAGTACACACAAGGAAGGTACACGGCGGGATTCGCCGCGTTTCGCGAAACACACAGTACGGTTCGTTATTAATTTCCGCGCGGCACTCTCTCGTTAAGTATTCTTGGTCCGCGCTACCCGCAAGCGGGCCCTCCGGGACGTTTAACGCCCGGAAAGGTGATTTTCCCTCGCGTCGCGCGATGCTTTTACGTCACGGAAAAGATAAAACTCAGTAATCCCGGAGGTAAGGAGAGTGAGCTTTGTAAGACTTTGCTTTCTACGTAATCTTATTAATTCGAACGTGACAGCAATAGAGATGATGCTGAAATGAATAACGCAGCGAGCGTTACAATAAATACTGTTGAGATTTCAACAAATTAAATTGGCAATTGTTCAGATATATCAGAAAAATTTATTTTTAAAATTACTATAAAATCTATCTGTACAAATTTAAAGTCAATTAAACGTTATTAGTTGCTAACTTATACTCATCTAATTTAGAAAATTCATTTAAGTTCATTAATTCTTATTTCTTACAATCATGAATTTCTTCCTTGAAAACAAATTTAGGTTTACTTTATTTAAAAAATTTTTACATGATTTGCCTTTTTCAGTCAAGCATAATTTAAATATACGTTATATCTTTTATCGAAAGAATGAATTCGTAAGAATTCGTAAAGAATAGTGCGTAAGAAGCTGTGATAGATGAATTCATCATAGACAAGAGCGATAGTCTCTTACAGGGGAATGCACTGCGGTTTATGCGCCGAAGTGGATGATATGTCAATATGAATGCCAAAACTAAATGACTTCGGGAATGAGTCGCATTTCTCTGAATAACGAGAAGAACGTCTTTGTCGGAGCTGCGGAACTTTGAACTTTGTGGTTATTAATTTCCACGTCTACCCTTGAAGCGCACTCTCGCGTATATTTGCTCATAGACGACATCCAACGTTCCAGTAAGGATGAATTTCCTTTTCAAGCAAGTGCTCTCTCACAAGAGGGCACTTGCTACTCTCGAGTGAGAGTACAATTTTCCGACCTCTCGTTTCGTCGGGCCGATTGCCCGTTTGGAGTTGATTTTCTATATTAGACGAGCTCTCTTTCCTCATATAAATGTAGAATCTATCTTTTAAAACACACACACACACACACACACACGCATGTATACATAGTAATTCAACTCGTATTTCCTTTTAGATTTTTTGAGTACTTTAGATTTTTTATAAAGTATAAAGAATTTAAAATATGCTGTAAATGTCGAAACTTCTAGCCTCGTATATCTAATTGTAAGTGATAAGAAGTTTACTTATTATTTATTTTATGTGTACCATCCATTTGTTAGAATTTTATTTCTTTCGACGGAAAGTAAAATTTTTAAAGTTTGTGTTAGATAATGATATACAGAGTGTATTTTAAAAAGCGCCCACTAATCATATATGTAGCATATTCCTGATCAAAAACTGAATTAAAAATTCCTTCACCATCTTGCAATTCACAATTTTTATCTATAATTACTCAATAAGCAGAATGTATAAAATCGGCACATAAGACAACTTTAAGATATCTTTAAGAGCTCTTGATGTACATAGATATGTACATTCGGCAACTCTTTCCTACTTACATGTTTTTCAAGTACAATATATATACATATAGTATTATATATATATATGTATATATACTGTAGATATATAATACGTATATAATAATGTATCTAATTTAATACTGCTCTTGCGCTATGAATTCATGAGGCGGCAGTGAACGCGAAAATTTCATTGTCTAGCAAAGCGCCGAGATCAATTTCGAGAAAATCACTTTTGCATAATTGAGCATTTTTCAGGAAGGGGGCGAACATTGGACGAGCACGCTAATACGAGTTCATAAATTATAAATATCGAGCGGCGCGCGCGCACGAAAGAGAGAGGGTTTAGAGAAATTGGCTTTTGTACCGAACCGTTGAGACGAGATACTGGAAAATTTGCGAACGTCGTGTTTATTATTTCTCTGTATGAAAATTCTCTCATCACCAAAATTATTCTCTACCAAGTTTAAAGTTAAAGAATTATTAATGCATACACGAGATCAAGAACTAATCATTAAATTACGAATAATAGAATTTGTGTCAAGAAAAATTTCATTCAAGTCTATTGATTAAATCGTAGTCATAAATAAGACGTTATGCATGTCAAATCCATTTTTAATCATCCATTCATTTGTTAAACCGCATTTACGTCTCAAGATTAATTTCAGCTCGGTTTCTCAGGAAAATAAATGATTATAAAAATAGGAGTCTCAATATTATTTCTTCTCTTTCTTGCTTCTATCGATTCATGATTGTTTTATCAAAGAGGCAAAAATCGCTGGATAAAATATGCGCATTCTTTTTCTTTTTTTCAGCTATCAATTTTTGTAAGAAATCAGCCAATCTTATTTAGAGACTGCTCTCTGCATAAAAGGGAAGGACGGCAGTGCGGCCAGTAGGCGACTCGATGAGGAGGACATCTCCTTTGAAGCTAAAGGATGACCCGGGAAATCGACGCGGGAATAAATGGCACTTCGACGGGAATCTTTCCGCGCTTTTGGGTCCCCGCCCCCATCTCAGCCCAAGACGAAGGCAGAGAGGATGGCAGTTACGGACGGACGCGGAGAGGGGGTGGGCGGATAGTGCAAACGCCGAAAGCCGCCGCTAAACTTATCGGTTTCCGATGTCGTCGTTCGCTGGCAATTGGAAAACTTTTCTCGTAATCCGTCAGATAAATCACGCGTCTCTTGTGCTTCCTTACGCCACCCCCGCCGGCCCTGCGCCCCACATCGCCCGGTCTATCCACATCGCGACCCGGGGACACTATTGAGGTATTCGACCACTAGAACAGTCAGAACGTTTTAAAGAGATTCTGCACTTTCGATCGATCCGAATAGATCGTATACATAAGAATGTAATACTATATAAAGTGCTCATTTTGATATAGGAATGACACAAAAAAAAAAAGAGAAAAAGGACAATAGAAGTAGTTATATTGAGTAGTTACAGAGATTAATATTTTTTTCCTTTGCTCTCGGTTTAACTCTCTCTGGTCTACATTATCTTCTTTCTTGTTATTTTCAAGAGAAATTATAATAGAAAAAGAATAAAAAAAATATAAATATTATTTATTACCATATATAATAATAATACCATCTTTTATTACATGATGTATTATTGTTATTATTATATATTATTCATATCGCAAATATCTTTCTCTCTCGCGCAACTTCGCTTGTAGATATCGACAACTCGCACTATCGATCCTTCCCCTGTTTTTCATCGTCGATGAAAATACGAGCAACTTCTGCCTAGAATTTACATCTGTTTCCGTCGGCGTCAGAAGAACCTCAGGCTGTCGTGTTTGGGTGAGACTGAACAAAGCAGACGTATAGCGGAGATCGAAAGATTTATCGGTTAAACCGGGATTCTGTGTGTGGGTTGGCGGATTTGCGAAAGGATGATAGCGCCGCGTGACATGTGTACTGTCTTGTGAAATCGCATTACGATAAAATAACGTGTTGATAAGAAAATACATTTATACTTACACGTATCTTGAAAAAACAAAGTAAAGTTTCATTGAGATAATAATGAATAAAGTGAATTGATTTTAATCTACCTCTTTAAAATGATGGTAACAAAACATTCCTATTATTTAAATTTATTCATTTAAATCAAATTAAATTCATTCCTTTATTTTTCATTTTATTTATTCCTATATTTTTTAAATTAAAAACAGTTAAAGTATATGTTATATTGTAGATACTATAGATATAAATGTTCCATTGCAACTTGTTTACTGTTCAATCTTGTATTGTTTTGGTAGGCGTTGAAACAGCGCTGTTGGTGCAGCCTAACCATTTGTGTATTTACTCATCTCTGTATACTCTCTGCATAAATGTAATATTTCTTAAATACACAATAAATTAAATTAAATTAAAATTAAAATTAAATATTCCATGTATATTTTTCAAACAATATTATGTACGAGTCGGTGTCATTATCAACGCAGTAAAAGCATCTTCGTTAATTTACCGGCAGCCTTTATGTCTCACGCTGTGTCTCTCGACCCTCCAGAATGATAATTACTTTCATGTATTACACCAGGCAAGTATTTAGACGACAGACACTCGTTTGTAAACGACGTTGAGAACGCGGCGGCATCAACGACGACGAGGTTGCAGCTTTGTTCTTTTGGTCCCCTAACTATTCTCGATTTCACGGTTCTTTACACTTTACAACTACTACTCGCATTTAGATAACGTTGATTATACACTCATTAAAAAATTAGTAAACAAAAATAATTAGAGATGAGAGATTATGCTAATGCTGAAATTAAGATCCGTGTTTATAAAAAAAAAAGTATTTATAATATTTATAATGTAAGGTCTATATTAAAAACCGAAAATCGTAACGGTGAAACAAGACTGGATCCAATTTATACATTAATCCACGATATATCAATCTCAAAGTAATCGAGTTACATTTAAATTAAAAGTTTAAAGAGTGATGTAAAATAGCTGATTGAAGTTTGGAACGTTCTTGGAACGATTTTTTCGTAAACGATGTAAAAGTACAAAATCGAAATCAATCTTCGGTAAAAAGATAATTACTGTTCGTAAATATTGCGAAACGATAATTTGCAATCTACTTCGGTAGAATAAATTGCGCGAAATATATATATATATATATATATTTTTTTTATTGATACGCTTATAAATATCTAATTCCATGAGCTAATAATCGTATAATATATAATAACAATTATATGGTTTAATAACATTCAGTATTTTTTTATTATTTCTCGTGATCGCATTTCGAATGGTAATATACGGAACGGCTCATATCACTCTACCTTATTCGCTCGAGGCTAAGTCACGACAATACAGCGCACTGGCTTTGTATATGCAGTAAAAACCCAAACAACACCATAAGACTCATATACACCAACGGATAAATCAACGGATTATTTGATGTATTATAAATAAATGCGTAGCAATATTCCATTTGTTATATTTCAAACTGATTTTGATAAATAACAGTATTACGATATTGTTATTGCATTTTGTTTAAATAAATAGCATCTTGGATCTTAATAATGTTGAACGACATATTAAAATCTATATGAATAACATATTAAAAATCTGTATAAATGATTAATTTATATTGCGAAAAATATTACCTCGGCCGAGAATCGAACCCGGCATTCTGTGCGATTATAAATTATACAATATTATATTATATTATATTATAATCTGCGATTATATATTATAAAGTGGTCATAATTAAATTTTTTTAAATAAAATTTTATGATTAAAAAAACTTTCAAAAAGTAAAAAATTTTTCACAAAAAGATTTTATATTAACAGATAAAGTTATCAAATATTAGTGAAAAAAAAGTTTATTAGTAAGAAAATAAATGACATTCTGGATCAAATAGACCCGAACAGATCAACAAAGTTAACATTCAAGATTTCCTTATTTAAATTTATATAATTTATTTATTATCCTATTTTGATTTAGCTAAATTTTTCAGAAAAAACAAGATTATAAATACAATTACGTGTTCAATGACAAACACCATTTCATACATTAAAAAAAAACATTTTAAAATATATTTAAATGAAGAATAATTGCTAGTACAGTTACACAGTAATATTACTAAAATATTTTGCACAGATACCATATATGTATAAATGTTTTAACCATTAGTTTCGCGATTATAGCTGATGCTTGAAACGCATATTATATACCTATATATGACATCTGAAATTGAAAAAATATAAAAATTCCCATAATCCCATTAGAAATTTCATTAGATCAAGTGTTAGCAGCTGAGAAAGTTCTCTTTAATTAATAAAGAAGCTCGCAAAAAGCATGCTCTCTATTGTTAACGTAATGGTACCATGTTCAATGTCTCGAGGTCGGCGAAACATTTTAGCATGATTGCGACGCGCAGCAAATCCGCTTTGTTGTTTAAGAGTTCACGCGCAAGTTATGCACTTCCGAAGGCTCGCTCGCGCGTAATTACGAATGGCGACATACCGGTCCGTCTGCTACATCGGCAACGGCACGTAACAGGCGCGGTTCCGTTGGAAACTTGGACATGGCACGCTCGCGATCCATACGAGGAAGCGCGGGTGTACAAAGTGACTCGTTTAAAGTTACGACTCGGTGTCACGTGCCTCGCGTGCTTCACGAGACGACCGCCGAAAATCGTTCGTCACGCCCGTGGACGCTTGCAAGCAACAACGAAGCACGAAATAAACTCGCGTATCCTATCCGCGATATCTGACCGATCGCGTGAGCGTGGTTTAATATTGGATGGAACCGGATGGTCCCCGATACCAAAGGCATTTTTCATCGGTCAGGACAAGCCCTTCTCTTTTGAAAGAGATTTGCTTACTTCGATCGTCGGTGTATTTAACGTAATCAAGATAGAAAATGTCGAGAATTATTACAGGTACACACAAATCGTATCACGTAACTTCAGAAGATCAAAATATTATAATAAATATGTTCAATTTTTCTATATCGTATATCTATATATTATATTATATTTTATAAAAACAAGTGGATATTTTTAACTATGAATGTGCACGTAAAAAAAAAACTTTTATTTACATTAAGTACATCATATTTAAATATGTCTGTATGAATCAAATATGTCTTTTCTGTGAAAATAGCATGTTGTTATAAGAATAATGTTGTTAATTATTAAAAATTTAGTTATTCAGGGGTTAAAAATTGTTATACTCAAGGCGGACGACCCAGTAAAGTAAAGCAACACATTATTATTTGTTTTCTCGTGATCAGAGATGTCAAACCGATTTAGCGCCTTCAGACTTCTATCTGTTTGGTCTATTAAAGGAACCCTTAGGCGACAAGCAATTTCAATCGGAATCCTGTATTGTAATAATTTAGACGTCAGAACAAATCATTCTATTCTTGTCAGTATTACCGCAACGATACGTCGAAGAGATAAATAATGCTGTGATGTATAAATAGAGATTAGATTGAAAAATAAATATTCCTTATTGATCATAATTTTGTCTCCTTTATACCTGTCTAAAAATTAAATTATGATTTTAACATGAACATCCTTCATATATTTGAAAGATATTCCTTAGATAGATATCTTCATGAAGTTAAAAAAGAATTCGTTGTGCCGTAAAACAAAAGATATCGCCGTTAATAATACCAATCGTATATCAACTTCCTCGAATATTGCGAGAGATATTGAGAAAAAATGTAAACCATGTTAGCTTCAAGAATTGCATACGAAGTAAAGGCGGGACCGTACCGCGACCGTGTTTCGCGGTATGGAAATAGTCCCGTAGGATTTATGAAGCGCGCCTCCTAAGCGCTTCATAAAATCCATGACGTCAGAAACGTTCCTTTGGACGATGCGAGGTCTCGCTTGAGTGCTGAGAGAGGGGTAGAGAGGAGGAGGAGGGATTTCTTGCGAGAAATCCACCTCGCGTACTCGGCCGGTGCTCGAGGCGAAAACTTCTTGAACACCCGACAGAAGAAACTTTCTATCCAATTTTATTTAGTGCCCGATAACTCACGGCTCACTCGCCGTACTTCAAGCTGCGCGCGCGTCGATAGGATTAAGAAAAAGAGAAACTTAATCCCCTTAACTTTTAACCATAACGAAAATCAAGCAATGTAACTCCTATAAGATCTTACACTTCAATAATAATTAGCAGCTCGCTAGAAACTCGTTAAATAACGCGTAACGTATACCTATATATAATATAATTTATATAATATCATATACGTGAGAAATTTGGTAAGTTAGAGACGTTTTTTACGTTCTCTTTAAAAAAAATTACTGACTATTAAATTGCCCATGTGTGTGTGTGTGTGTGTGTGTTTAAGAGGATTAATTTGATAAACTATGTACATGTATCTGTATACATCCATATAGTTTATCACGTTATAATCTCTTTTCAAATAATACTTTAAACATCTAGGTTTTTTAAACGCGCCACTTTTCATTCTAGCGGCGGAGAGTTAAGTCGCTCTGGAAAATATAGTTCAACGCGCAGGGGTAGCTTCGTATACGGTATTACGCGCGGCTGCAGGATATAACCCGCGCGGAAAGTAAAATATATCGCCGCGAAATGGAAGGTTGAATGCTCTTATTTTCCCTTTGGGCCCCGCATCATACGTTAGTAACGATTACTCCTTACATATAGCATTATATAACATACGTCGATAAAATTACAGCTTTTCAGCTGCTCGTTAATTCCCACGTAAGAAATAAATAATTGCCCTTATTATTTCTGTGTATCGTTTAATAATGCGCTTTACGAGGAGCATGCCTGCAACGGATGCGGGTGGATCGGTACTGAGTATTTAATATCACACGCGTGCTCGCTGCTTCGATAAATTAAGTACGCGTTAATAAGGCTTGTGAAGCCTGTGAATTAGCGTTCATTGGATTGTAAACGATAAATTGCTCTAAAACATTGCGCGCGCGCGTGCAAGCCTTCAATTTTAATTCTCGTAAAGTATACCACGGTTTAATTACACGTTATCTTTATAAAAGTTATAAAAATTCTTCGAGGGATTATTCGCGAGATATAAATTCTGAATAAAAATGTCTGTCTGTGCTTTCGTGTTCTTTTTCCGCAAGAAAAAAAAGATATTAATTTCAACTTAGCCAAAGAATCTCATAGTACTATAAGGATTCATTTTCAGGCGATCTTGTATTCCCACCGCGATTTTATTCCGAGTATTAACAAAAGGTCCGACTTCATCGTGAAGGGATTAGAATCATACGAGAGAACAGACGGAACAAGTCGAGGAAAGTTTCTTCTGACACGTGCATAGACAGCCGCGCATTAAAATTCACGCCGCGATAGAAGGAGGGAAAACTCGTACTCCTTATTTCCTCGCCATCATTTGTGCGACTCTATCGTCCCCTACCATATATACCGTACTCGTATATACCATAAAAAAAATTCTCTCCTCTCTAGATGTCTCTTCTCTCTTGACGTTCGGTGAACGAACGAGGAATCTGGAATAAAGCAATGTCGAATAACTCTCACCGCTCGACGTTAACTGTAAAACACGGTTGAGTCACGGGATAAATTCTCAGGAAATTATAAAATACAAGGGCGCACTGTGTAAGGAATTGCGTCGAACCTCAGGAGTGTATTCTCCAAGGAATTTTCAAGCTATATATTTTCTCCGTGAGAATTTGGCTCGCTACCAATCTTTAACTCTTCAACATTACGTAAATTGATAAATACACTTTGGCTTGAGATGAAATTCATTTAAGATTAATCAGAGGAATAAATAAGGCTTCTTCTATAGAATTCAGGTTAAGAAATTATTTCTTGATGTGGTCGTATCACAATTGAAATTTTCTAAAAAGAATCGCCGACTGGGGTGAACTCATGAGAAAGCTGGATTCTGAAGTTTCGAGCGAACTTTCACAACGCTACACAGATGAACAATTGTTACACGAGAAAGGAAAGATGAAAAACGCCGAGGTTGCGAAAGCTACAGTAATATTACCCGTATATACTACAATGAAAGATTTAACAAAAGGAATGGCGTCGAGCGAAACGCGAAGAAAAGAGATCAGATACAGCTGAAGATCTGGCGAGAGTCTTTCGCTTTACGCGTCTCTAAAGTTTTTCCACGACGCGCCGAAAATTCTCGCCCGACAGACTCCGTTCCTGCACCTCCTTACGGTGGCGAAGAGCGCAATAATATTTCATTTGAGATATCGAGTACCTTACCCTCTCGCGCGTCTGGAGAAAACCGACGTGGCCACGTCGTCTCAGGAGTGAAAAATCACTGGCGATAATAAATTCTATGAGGAAGCCCCTTTTCCCGCCGAGAGTCCTTTCCGCCCGGCGATAAGATTTTCGTCGACAAAATCGCGGATAAGAACGGAGATTGCCGGGAGAAAATTCGGAAGCACTTTCCTCGAACGAAGTCCGAATGTATTTCACCAAGAATCCATTTTCTTATGCGATATACAGTCTTCTTGAGAAAATTAAAAATCTACCAGGAATAATATAATGAAATGAGAAAAAAATTATCTACAAATGGAAAGTTTGAAAAATATAAGAAATGATAGAAAATCTAATGGTAGAAAATCTTCATTAAAGTTTTAAAGAATTCGTCCTCTTTTAATTGTTAAGTATTCAAATTGAATATTTTAGTTAACTGAACTTCAATAAATAATATAAAATTTTATTCTTTGTATAGTTTCAAATAATTTGAAATCACAAGTAATCTGTACAATAAAATTCTTTAACGAAATTTAATTTTTATTGAAATTACCAAAAAAATTTAATTCTGAAAATCGAAAAGCTATAATTAGATATACATATTTTATCAAATTTTATTCATAAATTTTCAACTGAAAAAAAATCGTTTTAACATTATTTATATTCTTAAACAATTTGTATATTATATCACCTATAATCTATATCATAACGTGCTTACAATCTTTTAGTTCATATCCATCCAATTCTTCTTACATAAATATTTATGAATATTTCATAAACCGGAAAAGAATATCTTTAGCATTCTCTAATGTATAAATTCATGACAAAAAAATTACATTTTTATTAATAGATTTTACACGATAATACGAAAAGGATAGTAATTCATTTATTAATATCTAAAGTAAAACCTATCTTTTTAAATTTTATTTCAGTTAGTGCGGATTTCAATTGATACATTGAACATAAAACCACACCGAGTGATTAAGTAAAATAATTATCGGAAATAAACTTCACAAAATTGTTATAATATTATATGACAAAATTATAATGATGTATCATATACTGATTATATAAATATATCATCATATACGAATTTTAGAACTATAAAACCAACAGTACTTTAAACATTAATTAATATTACATACTCAACGCGAAACGTTAAAACAGTACTGTCAAGATATATTATAGAGCATATTATTAGAACATGTACGCGTAATACGTAATACGTGTTCAATATACTTGCCATAATGAACTACTTCTCATGTATCGAAAGTTCCAAAGTTAGATGGATAAGGCATGCTAGAGAAGAGGATCATGCGAGGATGATTAAAAGACAAGAAGAAAGAAGGACAATTCCCGAAAGACCTCCGGCATCTCCGTTTCGCTCAAGTGAACTTTAACGAAGGGAGAGTTCTTGCGAGGGTAGCACGACCCTAATACGTCACATAAGTCTTATCCCTTAACAGACATCTAATAGCTCACAAAGGTTTGGTAACCAGTTACAAGAAAAAGGAAACGCAGGATTATATGTATGTGTTTGTGTGATATCACATGAACAATGGGATAGACACATATATCCTATATATTCTTCTTAGAGGTCTTTAATTATCGTGCCCTACATCGAATCCATTATTCAATCGCCTCAATACGTCTAAAAAATCTCACACGTAAAAAAATCGCACCGCAACAAAAGACGAGAAGAAGGGCTTCTGATTTGCCCAAAGATGTCAAGTCAAAGAAAACTCCGATAGTTTTCCTACCTTCTATCCCTTTATATCACGATCGACCACCGTCTTGGATTTGCGCCCAGATTTTATCGGTCCTCGAACTCGTCGCGATATTTCTGTCAACTTTATCACCGGCTTTCATCTGGTGCCCCCGTAACTCGTAAACAACCAGGCGACATTATCCGGGCGTGTCTTCGAAAAAGTACTCACTCGGTTCGGAGTTTTCACACACGCGGATAAAGGCCAGTCGGAGCGAAATTCGATATCAGAGCAGGATCGGCAACCTTGCCAGCGATTTCAATTTCGAGAGGAATTCGTAGTACCTTCGCTATTACTATAACAATTGCAATTCGCGTTGCATGACGAGATACGTACAATGACATTGATATCGAAAATAATTAAAGCTATATGTAAAAAATATTAGGAATATCTTTTACATTTTTTCTTTTTTATAATAATTATATACCAATTCTTTGAGAAAATTTATATATCTCTTTGTACATAATCTCAAAAATTAGCAAGTATCATGTGCTTTCGTACTCTTCTTAATTGGTAACACACCTTTACTAAAGGTATTCTTTGTTTGTCTCGCTGTCCCTCTTTTCTCTTTCTCTCGGTGTCTGCCTAGGAGTGAGATGATTTTGCTTGTAACTATAAGGCAGATAGACTAACGGGGCGTAAGTGTCCGCGACGTTTCATGAAATAATCGTGAAAAAGTTTTCTACGGATGCTCGTCCGTTGAAAGAGGCAGGAGGGTGGCTTAATAGCGACGCGCGAAGCTCAGAGCACCCAAGGTAAACAGCCTGAATCACCCTACGACGTTAACCTTTCCAACTGAGCCTTTCCCATGGAGCATTTACTCGCTTCGGTCTGATGTTCTTACGGAAATTACGAACGAGCGACGTAATAAAGCCACCGTAATTTCTCGAATTACAACTTACACTCTCCAAACGTTTGTTTTGGTAGAAGCACTTCCTCTCGATCGACTGGAAGAAATTCGATCCCACAAAAAAAATAAAGTGTACTAAAATAATGTTTATAATAAAATCGCAAGCAATAACGTTGAAAATAAAAGAAACAAAATTAGAGATGTGTAAGTTATACACACACACATAATAAATAATATTCGCATTAATTACAACTCTCTAAGTTAATTTTCTTATCTCCAATAAGAGTCTATACGTCAATAGAGAAACGATTTATTAAATTTTAATATACTACAAGGTCTAAGTACACGTTTGTAAGACTAAGCTTTCCATTTGTATCAGCGAGAGTTACTTCAGATTGCGAGATATACGGATCGAAGAGTATCGCGAGATGTTCATTTAAAGGGCGATGTACCATCGAGCGACATGATTCTTCGTACAGAGAGAAAGAAAGCAAGAAAACACGAGGCGAGGAACAAAGAGAGATATAAAGGGAACCTGAAGCAATTTCATCGGTCGAATGTACACAGACCATTAGGCTCGGCATCGTATCGACATCCCGGAGCGGAGATCGCGATCGTCGATCGTCAACCACGCCCGTCGAGAAAATCGATTTGCTTCGAACGATATAATGCCGCGTAATGACGGCGGTCGTAATGATCACGATAACGAGCCACTTCCCGTCCGAAAAGGGCTCTCTTTTTCTCACCCTCTCTTTATCTATCTCTCTTTTCATCGTACTACTGTTTTCATACGGTCATCCTAGATCTTTATCAACGTATGATGGAACCAAATGTTCATGTACCAAAATTAAGGGAGTACCATGTGATTCGAAAGGATAACTTTTGTTTATCTCTTTAGCGGTCATCCTAGATCTTTATCAACGTATGATGGAAGAGTTCATGTACCAAAATTAAGGGAGTACCATGTGATTCGAAAGGATAACTTTTGTTTATCTCTTTCTTCTAAAGTATTTTTGAGATAAATCGAATAATTACTGACTATGTGATTTATGAATTTTTTATTCTTAGTGCTTCCTTTAATTCTTCGAAATCAAGAGTTGAATTAAACAATTTTGAGATTCTAAATCACAAAGTGTTTATATACATATATATGTATACATATAATGTATATAATAGACTATTATTTTTTATGCTTAATAGCAGATTATTCAGATCTTTCTAAGATGTCTATGAACATCAATGTTATTAAATTGCTTGTCAATTTAATTTGTAGTACCATTACTCTAATTCTGTTAGGATTGCATTTCAAGACTGAAAATTACATTCGGCATGCAGATTTAAATAAATGGTATATAAATGGTATATAAATTTATACCGAGTTATTTAAGCATTAAAAATCTAGTTTGACTATTTAAAGGCTTTATTTCCTTTATCTTTTTTGTTGTATATTCACGGTATCTTAATAGATACTTTGTTTAATAATATTTTTTTTTAATAATCAATTGTTAATGGTTGATATTCTTCTATATCTATTTGAAAAAAATAAATATTTTTTTTTATAATATATTTTTCTTTATTTCTCCAGCAATCCCCTGATTACCAGCGATCCTGATGCGCATTGCCGTGCCTTGATTCCATTTATCGAAGAACAATGGAGTCACGTGTCGCATTGGTGTAAAATCCTTCAAGAAGGCGCAGCTATAAGTAAAATACCCCTTTGCTTTCGTACGTTGAAAGAAACTACCTACGTAAAGAACTGTACGTGCAGACGTCGGATTTAATTACTCAGTCAATTTCGAATAAATAATCCTTCTCTTTTTAAGAACGAGTTTATTTTGAGACTTATATCTAATTTCTCGAGAGATATTTGAATAAATCGATATAGTTAGATAAAACAGGAAATTCAGGCAATTTATCTGAATTTTATATTTCCTTACTCCTTTTCTTTCAAATATAATATTTCAATAGTGCGATTAAAAAATCAAAAGCTATATTTATATACATGTTTCTTAGTTGCTGAAACTTGTAGTAAAGTTGATAAGATCTGTCGCAGATGCAGATTTAAATAAATCTTCTGAATGTTTCAACTTCAATACGAGATACTAAATAATACTAAAGATTATTTTCGTTGTACGCTTTTATCTGGAAACAGCAATGGAAAGAGAAGTAATTTCTTAGACTAATCATTGGACTCTGGTGCGAAATCGCCGATAAGACCCAGATCAAGACGACGAAGGAACGTTGATTGCCTCGCGGAGTTGTTCAGGATCATCGGGAAGGAATGAAAGAGAGAGAAAGAGGGATTCCTCTTCACTCGCATTCGTACGTGACGTCGCACACGCGCACGCTCCAACACACGCGCTTCTCATTCCGTAACGGACGGATTGATCGGCAAAAGAGGCACACGCAGACGAACAGCCGAGCTTGAGAATTCAATCCCGGCGTCCCGATAGATACCGCGGAATTCTTAATCCCGCGTCCGTGAGATCGACACACCATAGAGTCGTCAGCAAAGCGCGAAGATACCTTAAAAAAAAAAAAAAAGTATCATCTCAAGAGCTTAATTATCTTCGCGTAATAATAGGTTGTCGATATGGGCGATCGATACGACTAATTAAAAAAGTTCCTTACCCGCGATTATTAAGACAAAAAATTTGAGCTCCATGGGAATAGGAGTATCGAATTCCCGTTTAATTAGGAAGGGATGCACGACAATAATATAATTGTGAAAACTTTCGTGTTCTGTAACAACTTTAATACATCGCGTATGCTGTGAATATTCATTCAACACAAAAAGGGACACTTTCGTATTGACGTATTTTTCTGAAAAATACTTCAAGGTTATACTTTAATAACATTTTAGTAATTATACATTTCCGCGACCGATAATGTAATTATATCTCTACATATCGTTCAGTTTAATTAACGTTTCCCAGCGTGCGAAAAATAATCGGGTACATTTTGTAATAATGTCAAATCGATTAACTTGATTTATTGTCGTCGTGTCAATACGCATCCATTCGGTCGCGATTTAAAATTAGATTCTATCGGGACGGACTTTCGCGAACGCAGAGTGATACACGTGCCTAGCTTGTTACGTGTGATTATAACAGACTGCACGATAAAACGGCCACGTCCTCATGATGATACCTGCCTGTGACGTACTGTCTGCTCCTCTCTCTGTGACGCGCTGAATGAGATTAATCGTTTCCCCGTAGTAATTCGATTAAACTGGGCCGCGGATACGGCTAGGACGCACAATTGCAAACGTATGCTGCTGCTGCCGCCTGCAAATCATGATTTTCCCGTCATAGTAACTGCACAACACCAGCGTCATTCCTCGGGATGAACCGACGTAGGAAACTATACAGCCATTTGCGCATCATCAATCCCGATTGTCCTACAACGATATATGTCCACGGCTTGCTCGTTTAACGACACAATATTGGATTCTGGACGTCGCTGGCGGCCAATAACGACCGAACTATCGTAATAGCCTTGTTATTTGCTATCCGTGAGACTAGGTCCGTGACAAAATTTGACCACAAAATTTAAAGTTACATCGATATTAAATGTTACTTTTCCATTATGACAGAAATGTTCGACAGATAAGACATTTAAATACTTTTATTTAAACTACATATATAAACAATATTTTACGGGAGCTGAGAATATGTGTAATGTTTTGTGGCAATCCGTTAATATACAGGGTCTTCCTTCCATTAGGAGATCGTTCATTTTAAATTTTGCGGCATTTTGTACCTATTATAGATGGAGTTGTCATATTTGACAGTTGTCGAGTAAAAACTGTACAGTTAATAACAATCGATCGATATTCGCTTGAGTAATGCATAAAAATAATGAAAATTTACTACAAACACCATAAAAATTTCGCGGAGAAGTTCTCTGGATGTGTCATTTCGCGTAACGGAGACTTCAATTGACCGCCCAGATCGTGCAATTTGACATCTCTGGATTTGTTCCTTTAGCATTTATGTAAAGGATAAGATTTACATAAATGCTTTGCAAACTCAAAGACAGTATTCGAACTGTTGGCGAAATTAACAATAAGTCGCAATTGTACGAAAACGTGATGAAAAATTTCCCCAAAAGCATAAATCGCACAATCTGTACTTTGGATTAGAATAAATATATCTCAAAAACTTATTATTAATATAGTTTTTTTTATTAATTAAAAATAAAACCTCTCTTAACGGAAGATCCTGTATTTTCTGTTTACAATTAAAAAATTCTTTTTAATCGCGCTTTTTATTCTTACGAGCAACAAGAAGCAATATGTAAGGATATATAGTGTCAATCATTGACAGTCGTTATGAAAAGTTATAAAATACAATTTTAATTTCAAGCAAATGTAAAATTATTTTTAATGCACTCTTTTACCGCGTCATTTTTTCACGATAAACCGATGTAGGGGAAACTATGCGGCAGTTTATATATTCTTCGTTAATTATTTATGAGTTACATAATTCATTAGCAGAGACAATACTACAGATAAAAAAGGAAGATAAGTCGCAACATTATTCAGATTTTATGCACGTATCACATAACAGCTCCTGCCGTGGCTGATCGAACGGGGAACATTCTTCTCGGGTTTCTCGGCGCTAAGTTTAACACCTTCATCACCCTAAGTCCCGGTAATACCCCGGAGCTTATTCGGGCTGGGCTCAACTCGAGTGACAGGTCACGCTCGAAAGAGTTCCGAGCGCTTGTGAGTGAAGTTACCTATAGCGAATGTCTGGGTGCTCCAGTTGTAACGTCGCGTGTGACAGGTTAAAATAATTGAGGCTTTCAAAGTTCGTAATGGTTGCGCTCAGTCTACAGCTGAAGAAAATTTTTATCGTTCAATGTCCATATATCTTTACTGAAAGATCAATAAATAAATCTTCATTCTATCTCTTTCAACAGTTGCGAGAATAAAAAAAATACAAAATACCGAGTCGAAACCAAATTCCTATATTCAACCGATAATTCTAAACGATAAAAAATATTAACCAAGTAAGACAGTTTATATTAATGACGAAAATTGTGTTACAACTGAAGTCTCTTCTTTGCTTGAAGTACAGGTAGCCATTACTAAGCTTAATATCGTAACGCGGATATTCGCGTCAAACCCAAGCGGTTTTCCCGTTCGGGTTCCTCGAAACTACCTCCGGAGAGGCTCATTAGCCAACGCGGGATTACGTTCGCGTTCATTATCGCGTGAATCCGCGTTGCCTTCAGAGTCGCGTTGAGGTCGGCTTTGCACTCACGCGCGAACGGCAGCTCGTCTGTCGGTGCGGGGCCTGTCAGACGCCGTTATTATCATATTTTCGCTACACCGCGGAACCGCTTGTAATTTCGCGGCACGCTAATTACAGGCGGACTTGATATTCCCTTTGTAAATCTCGACGCTGCATCTGCCGCGAGCACTGCAACGGCGCGACGGCACCCCGCTGTTAATCATTTGATTGGTTGGTTAAGCGGAGTTCAATTGGCATGGGATATTAATGGAAAAACAACTCACGATAAAATTGTACATGTAATACTACGTGTAACGTGGTTATTGTAAAAAGCAGATTTTTAGAAGCAAATATCGCCATTAACCTAATGTTATAATGCATTTATCACATTATTGATTCATATTATATCAATATAGCATTTTTAATGTAGAAATAATATTTCATTACACAAAATTGTATCATTTCATTTTATAATATTATAATTTAATCACATATAATTTTACAAAGTATTTTATGACACAATAATAATTAATTTGCTCTCTCAAGTTAGAATTAATTTATATTTTATTGTCAAAATTTATTTTCGTTCAATAAATAGGATTACCATTATTGTGTTACTATAATTATAAATTAAGTTTTATATAATAGAAAGGTTACTTTTTTGTTTTAAATTCGTTTTATATCCATTTCTACCAATGTAAATTAACTTTTTGATTCAACTTACTTTTTATTTTCTTCTAGTTCTAATATTTCTAGAAAAAGATAAATAGTAAATTAAATCAAGATTAAAGTTAATTTATTATATATTGAAATGAGCCATCGATTAAATAAAATAGGATTTTGTTAATATTTTTTAAAAAGTTATTCCATTTTAAGATTTTTTTAAGAACGTAGCTAACTAATATATGCATTCAATACATGTACAAATGTATTCTTGAACCTTTCTCGGAGTTATATTCACAATTCCTTACACTGAACAAAGTCTAGTTCACATTCTATTATCAGAAAAATAGCAACCTGATCTATGTTCTCATTTCGTTCTTTCCACCCTCAGACGTAATATTGCGGTTTCATTATTACTTGATGTATTTTTACCAAAAGAGAAGAGAAAGACAGAAAGATTCCGAGGGATGACGCATAATATCGAGAACGAAACGGAGGGTGTATCTTACGAGGCATGCCGCGCCGCGCCAGCGTGAGAGACAAGCTTTATGACGAATGCAGTAAACCCGCGGGTATACGTGAGAATTCCCATAATTTCGGGGATTCATATAATGCCCTGGGCTAAGTCATCTCACAACGCTACTACGTACACCCCTCTATCGAAACTATATGCACACGGATGACGTAACGATTTCCTGTAAAGGGAATCTCGCCCTTGCAATTTATGTCTATTACTATCACTATTCGTTTCGAATATCTGAATTCTTGGAACGATTCAGAATAAATTTCACGCTGAAGATGTCAATTTTAAAAGCCTGGAAGATCTTTCAAGTTGCACACAAGTATAAGAATGGAGAGGTAAATGAAGATTTAAAGACGCGAAAAAATTTCTTTTCTTTCCCTCTTTTGAAAGTAAATTTAAAAAATAGAGACACTTTTGAAGTATCACAAATAACCCTTTCTTTTTACTTCCATTCATTCTCTCCCTTTCTTTTCAGTTCATATGGATTTACTCCCTGGCTTTACGTCTCTCTCGTTCCCCTCCCTATCTATTACCTCCATTCTCGTGCGCTCCATACTGATCGGACGAGAATTTATGATCGTGATGCGCGCCACTGTGTCGTGATGATGGCTCTCCGGAGGAACAACGAGCAATGCCTCCGAGACTAATATTCGGCAGACCCAGTATAGGTGAAATTTAATTATCGACCGGAACGCTGAAGGTAGATCTAAAGCTCTCTCTAGATAGGACTAGATTGGCGCGAACGTAGATAGGGGCGCGCAGTGCTTTGCTCGGGCATCGATTTCTAGACACGCCGATGAGAACAGGACTAATTAATTCTCGATGTATTTGTAGTGGCGTTTTCATTAAATTTATACCATTGCTCATTGAACGGTATTGGATTCTTTGAAATCCCAACGACAGAACTAATTAACTCTCGATACAGTGACATTTAAAAATTATACTTTTCTCTCTGATTTAACAAAGTTGAGATTGTCATACACTGAGGAAAACGTCCGGTTGAAAATAGATGCAGCGAAAGATTCTGATTATCTCAACTAGAGTTCTGGTACAATAGATTCAACCAGAAAATTCTCTAATTCAGACATTTTTCTTTTAATAATTATTATATATAATGTAACAACTTATATGTATAATGGATAATAAATAAAGCTTTCGTATAAATTGTTATAGCTATATAATAATTATTCTCAGAACTCTCTATTCTATAACTCTTAACGACTGTAATAATATTATTGCTTTGTCTTTGCGCGCAGCTTATAACTATTACAAAACCTACGTATCACGACAATCATTACAATCATTAAGAGAGAGAGTTACAGAATAGGGTTTTAAATACGCTTGCCAACTAGAAGAAAATTGTCTTTCTTATTCTCATTAAAACAGTGCGAATAATTTTCCATCGGTACAGTGCAGAAGAGCGTGCGTGCAGACACAACAAAGTCATCGCTAGGAAGGAAATAAAAGAAGAGATAACAAGTCGGAAGAAAAGTAGAAGCAGGAAAAATAAAAAAAAAAGAACTATACTATACTTTGAAATTGCATTTTAAAAGTTTCAGAATCGGCGAACAATGATAGTGACATAGACGCGAGAGTTGCAGTAACTTTGCGTTCAGCACATTCTCACACAGCTGTAAACTAGTTTTACGATCAAATTCAACCGGAAAGTTATTGTCCATGATAATCCCATATTCCATAATCAAAGAGACATATCGCTGCACTAGTTATCATAGAAATTGCGACATCGATTCCACTTAATCATTCCGAATTTCATCATTTGCATCTTATGCGCGCTCGTTCAGCGGCTGAAAGCCATCGGTTCGAGAATAATCTGTAATCGATAACTCAACGGATCGTGTAGGAAAAATTTCTAACCGAAGAAAGATTTTCGTGTATCCAGGAACAAATTCGCAAGATTCAACGATGTTTGTGTTGAAGAAAACAAATAGTCTTCGGCTTTCCCTGTCCCTTTTTTTCGATTTGTGGCACCGCCACCGTGGAAACAGAATGACCCGCAGATATATGGCACGCGTTATGAAAAGTCACGTCGAATGACGCGCGCGCTGGTCTAAAAATTCAATTAACGCTGGTCGTCCCGGGGTGAGGTATGTATACACGTGCGTGTACCTTTTTTTTTTTTCCACCAGCGTATACAGACCGCTGTCGGTAAATTGCATTGCCTCCATAAAGAGCCTCGGGGAGCGAAAACGAGCGAAGGCGCAATTTTCGGGAATCGCCGTACCAGAAGCTCATCGTTGAGCAAACTGACTGACTGACTGATCGATCGATTATGTGCCCTCTGCAAGAATCGGACCGCACAATCGGTCGTCGGTTTGCCGCCGCCAGTTCGTACAAAAGTCGACTTTTGAGTTCTCCAATTTTTTTTTTCCCCGGGATGCACTTCACCCCGGGGAAAAAAAATAAAATTCCCGTAAAAACAAAGGGCCGAACGTGCAGTTCTCCTGGCGCTCGTCATCCTCGTGTAAAATTTCATTTTCAATACGGCAAGCTGACTGCTCCGTATACGGTATTATGCGTATAAAATGGATAAAATTTTCATGTCAAATTCTTTGTGTAAATTGCGGTTGATTTTATAAAAATATCGAAACTGTGTTTCAAAAAGACCGAGAATAAACGATATTTTTTACGAGTAAAGTTTGAATAATATAAAATTTTATTTCTCGTTTAATTCTGATAAGACTTGTAAAATTTAAGTATGCTCATTAAAATGATAAACTCTTCTGAAATGTCTAATTATATTTATCTTCAATATAAAAGAGCTACGTAGAATAATGACTCTAAATTTTTGATAAAAAAAGGAATGCAATTTATATTTCTTCCCAAACAAATAATCCATTAAAATTATAATTTTATTGTTCTTATTAGAATACTGTATATATCATGTGAAAACAATTTACACTGTTCGCTATAAAAAAAATTTCTTTCTATAAGGGAGAATTTTTTTTAATACGTTTACGATATACGCTTTTTCTTCCACGCAATTAATTACAGCATTCCCAGAGCAAGGATGTATCGAATTAATAAGAGGCAAGACGTGACTCGCATCAAATCGCTAACATATACGAGGCAATAAAATGCCCACTCTGGAAGTGCTCACCAAGTCGGCTGAAAGAAAGAGACAGAAAGGGAAAAAAGAGAGAAACTAGTAATCTGACAACTACAATAAATATTCCTGGCGTTGCAAAAACAACTCACGGAAATTAAGAGGCGGATCAATCATTCGCTTAATAACGCTCGTCTATACGATCATCACTCCATTAATTTTGTATAAATTCGATAAATCCGCCGATATAGTTGTGGATATTAAAAATTTGTTCGTGTTGCAAATCCAGTTCTCCAAGTGGCCTCGATTTCAGCCGGTTAAGCGGGGTGCACCTCGGAACTGCATCTCACAGTTGCGATAAGGACACGATAAAAGCCGGTAGCGCGGTTTGCTATTTAAGCGGTCGATAAACCGACGAAGGGAGATCGACGATATACTGCTAATCGAGAGAATATGGAAGGGTGCGAATCTTGTGTTTACAAGTTCGATATTGATTTATCGCTCGATTTTTAACTCGCAGCGAAAGAAGAAAAAGGAAAATCGTGAGAGTGGCGAAAACGTGCATTTAAAACGGAAATTGTACAAAAAGAATACAAGTGTTCTGCAATGAAAAGTGTTAAAATGCAAGATGAGCAAATAGTATATATATATATCCAACTGGTTAAATTAATTAAATTTGAAAATGTAGAATTTGAATTAACAAACGTAAATTATATCGTAATACTGAAGATGTCATCGCGATGTTCCAACTCAATTCATAAATAAATTTAATTAAATAAAGTTAGAATATATGCATTTGATTATATATGTATATACATTTATCGTAAAATATATGAACTCGAAAATAATCAATTTTTTAAATTAAGGACATAATTATTAAATATTAACAAAAATAAAGAAACGCTTCGTTTTTACACATACATGTTTTACGCTACAATAAATAACAAAATTACTTTAGGAAAAGTTACGACCAAATGATTAAAATATAATTTTTCCGACAAAAACATTTATCGCTTTTATTTGTACGTTATTTCTAATTACATAAAATATTAAACATAAATTAACACATCTACGTATTCTTTTAACTATAGATTGAACTTCACTTGACGACGAACTATTCTCTCACATCAGTATCGGAACCTTCAGGATATCTGTACAGTATCCAACACTTGTCGTCTTATCGCGCCAAAACTTTCTTCCTAGAGTGAGGCCAATATTGCGAGTTTGGCTTTCTTGTGAAGTATACAAGAACCGGAAAGGTAGCAAAAAAAAAGACGGCGGAGTCAATTGAAGGGAGCGCGAGAAAGTGGAAGGATAATCGATTTACCCCCCCAGAACTTCTTACTATTTTAAGATACTTTTATTTAGTATCTTTACTTAGGATATATAGATAACTTAATCCTAAAAAAAATGGAGCATTAGCAATTGAGAGAATATTATGTAATATTTATAAAACCTTTTTTTTCAACAATTTCAGTTTTTAATTAGAAAATAACTTCTACAATTTAACTTCTCACGTTTATCTCAACAAATAAAAAAAGTTCAACAAACTATCATTAACAGTGATGACTTTTCTACGGTCTATAAACTTTCATAGGCCGTGTAGCACTAATGAAACTAACAACAATAACAGAAATAAGCAATAACCATAACAGCACGCGATATCTGAGCAAGTGTCCAAGTAAAATTAAGGAAGCGAAAATGAAGAAATTTTGCAAGACAAACGACTAAAGGGAACAAAAAGATAAGGTAACAAGAAGGAAGGTTAAAAAGAGAAAAGCAAGAACGAACGAGGTTACATAGATTTCGAACGAACGCCTCTCCGGTTTTTCCCAGGATACTATCAGCAGTTTCGAGGCGAGTACATCATCCCCCTGGACCCAGGAGAGTCTCCCGAGGGAGTCTTATCCCAACTTGGCTTTATAAAGGGACGACCCACCGACACGGAGATGTCGGCAGAGAGGGACGAAGAGAGGGGAGGATTCAAATACATTCTCTACACACTACGACCTATATCCTGCAGGAAAGCCGCGTCCTGCCTAGATAAGAACTAGCGCGGGTCGAATTCCCAGGGCCATTCGCTCGATACGGTGGCGCAATTCATCGTTTCAATTCGTACCTCCGCTCGTAAATTTTTACAGCACCGATTTATCATCTCGCCTGTCTGTTCGTTCATGGTGTTGCGGTTTAAAGTTCATCCATCCGAAAGATTAGTTTTTCGAATAATGTGACGAAAGTACCGAAAGGGGGATGGCAAAACTGTACAGCAAACAAGCGTCATAATACGTGATAAATTTATTTGTTATCATTTTCATTTTTAACTAATTAAAAAGACAATAAATAAAATTATATATATATGTTACTTTACGTGTCATGTTGTCAGTTTTATACACATTTACATTTTGTTTATTATCGCGTATAAATATGCAGAGAATAACTCATAAATTTTAACTGCTGTTTTATATTTACTGCTTATTTATGTGCAAACAATAAAGTAAAAAATTTTTAAACTGCAGAGAACGAAAGAGAGAGAGAGCTTTATATGCTTTCGTATAATATATGCTTTCATATAACATGTCATAAAAGTGATAAAATAATGCCTTTGTACTATAACTTTTATCAATGTTTAACAAAATTTAAAACTCGATTTCCAAAATCAGAATTCTACTTTCATTATTTTAAATATTCAAAAATCTTTCAATTTTTTTTTATCGTATCGATATAACGTCCCTATCAAATCAGGCGTTTAAGATGAAATTTTAACGGAATCTGATTAGTCGGCCCTCCCGCTAGTCAGGTGCCTAGGGAAATCAAGCAATTCAAGTGAGATTCACATCATTACTTCGAAATTATACCTTTCTTGAGTTTTTAATTGAAAGTTTCGTTTCGCATCGTCAGCATTATGGAACTTCCGTCGTTCGTCGCAAGAAGAGACGAAGAAGACAGACAACTCGCTCATTAACGACAACGCAAACTACTTTTTCAATTAGACGCATCTCCACGAGAGTCGAGGTCGCGACTCCTTCTGACTTCGGTCGTAAAGTTTGGCCAAAATTTTCCGGCATTAAAGGCGATAAGAACGTGCGCCGCCTCCTCTGATCTCGGGATTTCATTAGTGCAAAAACTCCGCGCGCATCGGACTTACCTATATTTACGTCGGCGATGAATCTTTATCTACAACCGCGTTGCCGAACTTTCGTTCTTCCTAATAACCGGCTAACTTTTGCATCGTGTTCTTTATCGTCCTGCGATACGTTTTTTTCCTTTCGCATCGCATTCAACGCCACCATTATACTAGATTTATGATAAATCAATAAGTACCAATTATTACGCAATGTACGTTATAACATGAATTTATTTTTTTGTAAATCATCAAGTTTCTTTAAATTCATTATAAATATCAAATCAATTTATGAAAATTAAATTGAATTATTAATTTATTTATTTCAAAAGCATACCGCATAAATTATAAATCTGACTGATATCTAAAATTTATGTAATATTGGCAAGACTATGTCATATTGTGCCATGATATCACGTTAATTAAGATCCAATTCACTAATAAATTCAATTAAAACAGAATTAGATTATAAATTAGAAATGTTTACCGTCGAGCAAGAGATAAACGTCGCAAATTTTCCTCTTCTTATTTCATTAGTACATTTTTAATGTATTTTAGTTTTCTCAAAAGTTGTGAAAGATATAAATGTTACAAAAATTAATAAAAGATAAACTTTAACAAACAGTTTGATGGTATCTCCTCGGCATCACGTAAATAATCTGCTTGAATTTGCAGGCAAACTTATATCTCGCTGTACTACTAAATATCTAGACTACAATTATCCAGGCTTTAACGCAACACTATCGCTTTCCTGGTTTTTCCACTCCCGCCATACTTTGTGTACGTCCGTAATAATGATCCCGTACGAGCATCGCTTTGACGAACACGGTCTAACTATAATATACACTCGGGGCTGCCACTTTCTCTCACTCTCTTTCTCTCTCTCTCTCTCTCTCTCTCTCTCTCTCTCTCTCTCTCTCTCTCTCTCTCTCTCTCCACCCTTTGTACCCAGAGAATAAACACCGAGGGAGAACGACGTACACGAGTCGCCGACGGTTGTAATTCTATTGTGGACGTGCCCGCGTCTGGGCCGCCTGGCCACGTCGTCTCGCAATGCGAATTTCCTAGCCGCGCCACGTTCGCCGTTGCTGAGGTGCGGAGTCGGTTAGCGGATACTCGTAGTTACCGCCTAATGAGTGAACCTATCCCTTTACGTGGCGTGCATTTATAAGCAATCGTGGCCGCCCGTTACGTTTCGCACCGCGCAAAAACCGATGTGCGTTAGGATATATTCACACCGACCGCCGCTAGCCTACCCTTCCCGCAGCGAAGCGACCGCGAATAATTCACGATGCTTTTACGAATTTCCGGATCCGGCAGTTCTCGCAGGCGAATCGTAAATGCATGAACGTTGATAACAATTTACGATCGCTGCTTTCATGCCATGGCCGATGCACGTGACGCACGGCACACGGGATCGTTCAAAGACTCAGAAATTTAAAGAGGTATTCTTTAAAGCCGGAACTTCTCTCTGATTTATCCTTTATTGAGGCACTAATATTTTATCAGCACTTATATACCTATATATTTTTTAGTATTATTAAAAAATCCAAGTTTTAATAATTTTCTTCACATTTTTTGACGATAATGCATAATAAAATTTGGCCATTCTAACAAGATACTAAATAAACTAGGATGCACATCTCATTACAGGTTCTCTACATAATATGCATATATTGTATTTAAGGAAATAATATTTATTTTAATTTTTAATTTTCAACTGTTTTATATGTATTATTGTTTTTATATCAGGGTATCGATCATGAAACTTTTTCCTTAGGATGAAAAATTAAAAGTGAACATTTTTACCATTGTAATTGAGAAATTTTTACCATTTGTTAATGGAGAAATTTTTCACTTTTCATTTTCCATCCTAGGGAAAAAGTTTCATGATCGATACCCAGGAGACGCGGTAATGTATCCGGCCGGTTCAAAAAACTACTATAGTTAATTTAAAAGATTAATAATAGACACTACACAAGTGTCTTATCTCGAGCCACCAAAGTCCTTTTTTACGGGGTTTTGTAATTTACCTTGGTTCATTGCCCTTTTTATTAATATTTATGTTTAATAATTTTATTGGATTAGCGAAATAATTATAAAGGGAAAAGAATTGTTCATGAAAATTTTTCAAAATTACAACATTACTCGTATTTTGATGATTTAACAGAATTATTTTTAAATCTGTATCTAATCAATTTTTTAATATATGTATAATTATATACTTCCATAAAATTATTCATTTTCCGAAAACACGCATCTTGCAACGTATTGATATATTTTGTAATGCTAGTAATGTGAAGAAAGGAATTTTTCAGAAATAACATTTTAGTCGAAGTAATAAATGTTCGCAGTTAAAGGGTGATTTATGATCACGCTAGTATGAAAGGGGTTTAACACATACACGCATCTTAACTGGCAGTACTTACGGTGAATTTAATTCTAGTTCTCTCTAACTTACCTTTTCTTTCCTTCTTACCAAGGTGCTGAAATAATCAGGAATAATTGCGTCTCGAGAGTGAAGAGTGCCGTCTTCTACGCTCGCGAATACACCTCTTAAGTGAAATAAATGCTCGCCGCCAACTCCACTTCGAGACATACCGTCTTTTTTTCATTTCGGAAATTTTTATCTCCAAAAATAATTTATTATAAATATGAAGTTCAGAGCATTCCAAAAAATTCTGTTAATGTAAAAATATCCAAATACATGTATTATAGTAAGTGCACCACACGTTATAATAAACTTTTAGACTGAATATGTACATTATTAACTTTTTCGATGGCGCACTTGACTCTCGATATCATTTCTGGAATATACGCGCGAAGCAAATTTAATCTAGCTACATTATTACTACGAGAGAAAAATCCGACTTTTAGATGCGTAACGTAACGTAGTTACCAAATTTTTATCTTTCCTCTCTCTCTCTCCCTTTCGCCGTCATGGAAAATTTTATCAGCCCAAAGGCTTAATGCTAATTGCAATTTTCTTTTTCTTTTTCGAGAATTCTAGAGAAACCTTAATTCATGTGCGAAAATATTGAACACGAAACGAATGTCGTGGTGACATAAATATAGAGACTCTTAACCGACGTACCTTTTATCGATTGCAAACTCTTGAACTGAAACGAAGAAAGAAACATCTAGTACTTACTAAAGGAAATCGCGAAAAAATTCGTGCAAACAAATTTATAATTGAATTATAATTAAATTAATAATGAATCGCACTGAAAAAGAACAATTTGACATATAAAGACAGTACCTCTTTATAGTAAAATTGAAAAATATGCTTTATATTTTCTTCAAAAAGCAATACAAACTTATTCCAAAAATAATTTTTACGACATAATCAGTACAACACGATAATGCAATAATTTACTGAATTAATTAATTGTTGAGTTTAAAAATAAAATATTAGCACATTAATTAATATTAATACATAAATATATCACAATTTTAGAATTAATTTTAACATTTATTACATAAATATATTAATAAGAATTATAATTATATTGTAGATGTGTGTGTAATTAATATATTAATATATGTGTACTAATAATATTTAGGACTAAAATTAAACATTACACCCCAACGTGAAATAGAAAGTGGAAAATAACGTTCCATTCATTCTACGTAAAAGTCGCGCAATTTCACAAAACCCATTGCGCAAACACACCGTTGTTAACATGCAAATGCATAAGGTGCGAATAGAGAGAACCAAGTATATATAACCCGCTGTAAGAATCTCGTGTACCGAACAATGTAACATGCGGAAACAATAAACAACGCTCTTAACGTTATACCGCGATCTGCTACGAGCGAGAGCGCGACATACGAAAATGGGATGAGAATAGTAAAATACTGGTGCCACGTTACATACAGCCCGAGTGAGCTTATAAAGGGGGAAAGACCGGAGTAGTCGGGGAAATCCAACGTGGTGCATAAACTTTCTGACTTGCATAGCGGCGACATCGGTCCTTTCTATATACACAGGGTGGCTCGGATATACTGGATAAATATTTTTACCATAGATGCCAGATACAACAAAAGTCTTACAAATATATTTAATTTCAGAAAAAGAGAGATATTCATCGACAGAGATAGAGCCGTCAATCATCCACAAAATTTAACGATTCTTAAAATAATTAGAATTTTTTCTAATTTTCCTCTAATTTTCGTCGAAACTATCGGCGTTAAAATATACAAACACAAAGTTCAATTTTCATCGAATCAATCGGAAATTAATTAAAGAGCAAGTATTAAACGTAATTGATCTTCACAATTTAATTCACGAGAGCTCTTCGATCTTCAATAATTAGGTTTCCTTAGGAATTCTTATCAAAAAGTGGAAAATAACCCGAGCGTTGAAACTAACCCACCTAGTGCATAGCGGTCACTCGCTCTATGCATGCTTTCTCATTCGCGGAGAAAATCTTTCTATATCTGTTCGATGTCCGCCGAGTATTATGGTCGCCGCGGTTTATTCAGAGACGCGTATACGCACACGAGAAGCAGTCCATGAAATTATCCCGCGCGTAAATTCATCCCCGTTAAGAGCCGGACGATCGCGTTTCAGCCGCTGTAAACGTCAGCACTCATTAAAACAAGGCGCTACGCGGGTATTGATTAGTGGAAATACAGGCAGCTACGCTTCGCGGAGCGTTATGAGGATCTCGTGGGAATTGATTCGACGGAAGTTATTCGGGATATCTGCAAGCTCCGAGATATACATACATCCAAATTGGAGATTTATCAAAACCGTACCGCAACTCGAAAACGTTGATTCAAAATGCCAATTTCGTGACTTCACGAACAGGAAGAGTGATTTAAGTTTCGCAATAATACAGCAAGCTCTCAATAATAAATTACTTTAGCTGCGCCGAGTTTCTCTTCTGAAATAAAGAGAGGAAACGTAAATATTTTTCACAAATACACATTACAGTTCGCTGTAAGCTGACATCACTTGAGTTTTCCATCGTTGCGATATAGTGAGTTATTTCGAAATGGATTTTAAAAAAGTAAAGTCGCAAAACCTCCCGGCCGTAATCCCGCGACGTAAACGTCGAGAGTGGTGCATCATCCGACTCTCGCAGCTTCAGCCGACTCTCTCTCTCTCTCTCTCTCTCTCTCTCTCTCTCTCTCTGTTAATATTTATGGATGAATATACGCCGAATGATATCCGCGGATTCGACATCCCTCAAACCCTCTTTAAAGACACGTTAAGAGCCTTTTAATACCTCTCACCGCGCCGAATAGCGCGCGCTGCGCACCGCTATATAGCGTCCGCGCTATATGCACCGCTCTATAGTTGTGCAGGCAGTACCGCGTGGGTGGACACGTAACACCCCGACGTAATAACATAATGGTGTGTTACGGGTATTACGCAGATTACGCAGTTTCCGTTCAGTCACGCACGTCGAATCCAAATTGGGGATGGTGAACGGGAGAGGGGTCTGCGCCTCTCGTTCGTCCCGTGTTTATGCGGAGAAAGGGAAAACAGGAGGGTAGAGATCGACGATACAAGAATAGGCCGCGAGGCTACCATTAACAGATTAATGATCTCGTGGAGGCCATTATCTTGCCGTTATTCTGCGCATCAAAATAAAAACGTCTGCCCTTTGACGACTTAAGTAGATGAAAGTGATATTTGGACGAAAAACTTCTTTAGTCAAATACGTTGGTTTATTTAAAAAATCCATCGTTTTAAGTTAAAATCAAACTGATCAGATACGACAATATAATACATAAAAAATCATTATTAAATTAATTATTAAATTCATTTTTGAATATAAAAATTTATCTCCGCTTACATTAAAGTACATTTGAAATCAAGCAAAAAAACTATTCTTGTTACTTATTTGCACGAAAGCTAGCCATACAAAAAAAACTTTTAATTATTATATTTATTTATTTTCTTAAATAAAATCTCTTTAAGATATACTCTGTTAATTGAAAATTTCAAAATATCTTCCTAAATTCTTCCAATTTATAATGAAATTCCAAATTACAATTTTAAGACGTTGTCTGATCGAGTATAAGAATGCTGAATAATTGGCAAAACCGAGAGAACGTTCACGGAGACATTTAGTGTGCTGCGCACAAAGACATTCCTTGTTCGTTCGATCGGACGAACGAACCTGTTCGGTCCGTTGTGTCGACAGGGCGCAGCTGCCACTTGCAAGATACCAAAAGGCTACTTGCGTTACTACCTCGCCTATTTCATGCAGTTACGTATTTGCAGGGTCCGGGAATTGCTTTTGCCGGAGAAATCTCTCCTCGTAGAAGCGAATGACAAAAAAATCGTACACAGCCGTCGTGGAAGAACCTCATGAGAAAGACGCAACTCGCAATGAGCGAGACTAAATCGCGGTCTATATAGGCGATGATAAGCGCTACGTGACAGTCGTTAATGAAGTCAAGGCAGCTCGTAGTATGGAGACCCCGGATGTCTCCCTGATGTCTAACGATTCCGTCAGAATATTCCGACGTGTAGTATGCGTCTCCGCAAATTTCCGCACTCTAATGAAAACCGCAAGACGTTAGAAATTTCTCCGCCCTTTCAGACGATTCAGTGGATTCAGGCGGTTAGTCCATAAAGACGGAGAAATGCATTTCTAATGTCTTACTAATTTCGTCAAAGTACAGAAATTTACATTTATAGAAATCCTGATGTTAAAAAAATCGATGGAAAAACTTAAAAATTTACGATCTTTAAAGACCTTTATTATCTCAATTAAGAAAAATTACAGGACTCTTAATATTCAAGATACATAGAGAAGTATAAAAAGACTAATCAGAGTCATCAGAAAAATCAAGAAAATATTTATATTAAATGATAAACAAATGTATTAGATACAAAAATTATAAAAATTAAAAAAACTACATAATTTTGAAAAAATTATATTGATAATAAAAAATTCCTCTTGCAATCATCTTCTCTTCGTAATCATCTGATTTTAATTCTTAGTTTTATTTCATTATATCTATAGTTACCTCTCGCTTTTATATATCGGTCAAGAAAGACAACGTATTGTCAAAAATGATAAGGCAGCATCGAGTAGCGCTATAAAGACTTTTGACCAGAAATACAATATTTCCTCTCAATGCGGAGGAGGCGCGTCATCTGTCTTCTCCGGGACGCGCATCTTATTTCGTACGTGCTTCCCCAGAGCTACCGTCACATCTCTTTCCCTTCACTCTCAACGTGCCCATTTTTTACACCCTCTTACCGAGAAGAGCGGGGACGCGAATTCGTCCTCGGGATCACGATGAATCGCGACTGTCAGCCTGCAAATTGTGACATAACACCACCCTCAGGATCTCGCCGCGCTGTCTCTGGGGAAAGAGGTGCGGATGCGGCAGCGGAGGAGAAACCGGGTGAGGACTTCGGTGATGGTGGATGGGTCGGAAAATGAAATTCCGCGGAGAGACGGCTAGGCAAATTCCATTCACTTATGTGTGGGCACACACGGCGCGTGCACGTAAAGTCTTGAGGAAGGAGATGGAGAGAGAAAGAGAAAGAGACAGACAGGTAGAGAATACACACATTCGCGCGTTTACGTGCCGGCGCTACCACTCGAGCGAGTTTATACAAGGGGAATAAACTACGTCCGAACTGTTAAAGCTATCATCACGAACGTCTTCGGATTTCTCACGGGGCATACCCGCGACCTGTTAATCGCGCGACACGTCATCGACTTCGCACGCACTTTAATCACGGCGCGAGTACTGCGTGAAATGCGATAAGGTTCTCCCATAGCAATTTTCCTAAATCTCCGAATTCCGACACTAAATCGAATATATTAATTGTAAAAAATTCCGAAAATCACATCACAGACACTCGAATTTATTTCATTCGTAATGAATTTATGGAAATAAAACGGAAAAAATATCTAATATGTCAATTAACAAGAGATAGCAGCTCTTTTTTTCTTTCCCTATCTTAATTATGTATATAAGATTAAAAATCAACCTGTATTCTTATTCCATTGAATCCCTCGGATTGAATAACTAACTGAAATATGTATAAAAAAGGCTACAAAAATTAAAACAAAGCTTGAAACTAAGAGAGTCATAATTTATTCTCTCGTATAATTAAAGTAGACCCTATAGTACGGCAGAAAGGATAAATGTAAAAACAACGTTTATACCCCAAACTAGAACAACGGTATTTTTATATTATGTACCTCATTATAAATCTCGCGAGAATTTTAGGTAGTACCCTCGGAAAATATTATTATTAGACATAACTTCGTATACAACAGAACCTCTTTAAAATAAAATTACTAAAATTTTCATTACCGTAATTATCTTAATTATACTGACAAACATATCACTAATTTACGTAATTAATAAAAAATTATTTTCTATCTATTGTTGAATAACTGAATAATGTATCTCAGTTAATTTGTTTGCATTTTCCTCCAACAATTGCCTCTCCTTTAAGATGCCTTTCTTTACGATGCCAATGAATACGATAGGTTCTCATAGTTGAGATTCACAGACCGGGAAAGAGCGTCGTGCAATCGAGTGCGCTTCGATCGAGTATGCCGTACACGTCGCACCTGTGACGTGCGGCATGCATCCGACGCAATCGAAGGGAGAAAACGCATAATAGCTGGCCGAGATGCGGAGAACGCGTCGCGCTGTGCAACAGCCTCGATATCGTCACCGATAAGGATACACACGATGTGACCTCCTTCGTGCTAAATGTAAGCAGTTTACCTGTACGCGCGCAGTCATTGTAAATCGTCTGGCCGTTTAAATCGGAACACGACTTTCGCAATCTGCAAACTCGATAATTAAACGGTGAGTTTCACGCGATAAAACTAGAATTCTTTTATAATTCGTATTAGACCGACGAAAATTAATCAATTAGAAAAACCTATTATTTTTAGTCAAAGTGGATCTTAGTGCTTAAGGATTTCAATGTAAATTTATATACATAATCAATTCTGCAAACCGCGCGTCAAAACATTTTTTCAGTCACGAAACGCAATCATATGAGCTATAATAATATCACATATTATTATTCTATATATATTCACAAGCAATTTAATTTTTGATATTCACAAGAGAAAAATATTAATAATTTTATGTTATTAAAACTGTAAATAATTTATTATAAAAAATGTCGGACCTCAGCTGAGATTCGAAGCTACATCTCCCATATATTTCATTCGAAGTCTTTTATTCGACATCATTTAGCACAATTGCGCTCTATTATCACGATGGCGGTTGAAGGACCGACGTGCAAACAGCACGTTACTAATATCGTATGAAATACAGACAAGTAGATGTGTGGCATAAATTTAGAATACCTTGAAATTCTTGAAGTTTCGTATTTTTGGCAAGAAGATTATTAAGTAACATTTATTCAAAAATAACCAGTCGCATTAATGTTTCAATGCATGTGACCAGTGGATTTTGACGTTTTAAAAATATACACGGAATATATGTATTTTCAACTCTATCGATCTTAATTTAAAAGGAGATAATCATATACTGTATTATCGTGCTAGATTAAAAAAAAAAACCGTAAAAATTTTCAATTTTTTCACGAGGAAAAAAAATATTATTAAGTTTTTCCGCCAGGAATAACTTTATCGAACAATCTGAAACTTTCGTGAAACGAGAGAGCAGTTATTTTCGTCTTTGTAATCGGCTAATTAGTCACGGGGAAACTTCGCGCAAAAGCGATCCTCTCGAAAGAGAAACAAAACTACCCGAGAGGGTACTCACGTTTTGCTTCTCGTGCTGCGCCACGTGCGGTGTATACCTGGGACTATACCAACACAGCATTGTAGGTGCCATCGTGTAGCGCACACGCGGATGTAATGCGGGCCGGAGCAAAAAATCGAAGAAACGAGAGGCGAGAGCGAATACTGAGGGTCAACCCGAGCTGGTTGGAATATCGAAACACTCTCCGATACAGCCATTCTAGCAAAACACCCACACGTAAACAGTTACGTATGCACGTGAGAAAACGTAACGAGTAACACGTTTCTCGTAGCAGTTCCGTCCCCCCCCCCCTCCCCTGTCTACAGTTACGATATTGATTAGCGCGCAGCACTGGTAAAGTAATTGAAGTCAGGAAGTACAAACCGTATAAAAAGAACATATTATTAGAAGATAATCCTATCATTACTTATTATTTTGTTGTACTATTAATACTATTATATTACATATATAATTATATTAACGCTGCAATAATGAAATAATAAAATCCATTTTTCTTTATAGTCACTATACATACAGTAGTCGAGTCGGAAAGTTGTATCTTCCTTCTTCCACCTCCAACGATTGATTAAAAATAGAGATCGGCGAATGGCCACACGTTGTTCTGCGGAAAAAGAGCATCGGTGCAGCACTTACCTGGAAAAAAGAAAAAGGAGAATTAAAGAAAAATTTTCATCGGTTAGCTTCTTTCCTGAGAAGCGGAGGAAACGGTGAAATAAAGAACAGGAAGACACTTCGTTAATGAAAGAAACTGGTGAGGGAGGGACGAGCCCTCTGAGTGCTTCTTGAAGTGCACCGTTCTGAGCTTCTTGGTATTAAGTATATACCGAAGAGAGTTTAGAGAAAGACAGTGAGTGAATGAGAGAGTGTGTGAGAGAGAGAGAGAGAAAGAGAGAAGAGAGGAGAGGAGAAGAGAGAGAATTAAGAACTTCGAGCGGATTTTCTTGGGATTTTGAGCTTGAAAGCGAGAGTACGCAATACTATACGACATTCCAATTGCCATTTTGGATCAGACGAGGCGAACGATAATATTTGCGAAACAATTATGTCGATTTTTTTCAAGTACGGAGAAGTTTCATATAAATAAAAAAAATAGTTACAATATTTCACCAAAAGATCATTATCTCATTAACTTAAGTATCTTCGAACGTCATTAGCATTTCAATCTCGCGAATTGCGAAATCTCAATTTTGATGTAACCAATAATCCTGTAAAATCTCTTTAATTTAAATTTTGCTAGAAAGCGCTCCACACACACACACACACACACACACACACACACAATGATATAAACTTTAATATCATTTTACTTTTATTATTTCATTTATAATAACACAGAAAGGAATTCGTCAATGAGCTATTACTTTTGAGTAGAAGGATAAAATCTTCGCGTAAATTCGAACACGCGCGTAAAAATCTAAAGCTCAATTTCATGAAATGTAGCATTTCATGAATTCAGATTCAAACGAATTACATATCTGAATTTAATATATACAAACACATTTATATATACAATTTAATATTATACACATTTTAGCATAAACTATATTTAATAAATGGAAGTTTTTGAAATTATAATATTTTCAATAAAAACTCTTGATATTATGAAAATATTTCTCTCTTCACTGGCAAAAAAAGAATTCACTGCAAAAAAAAAAATAAAATCTTTCTCTCTTTGCAAATATCTAATTCACAATGAATCTGTTATCTGTAAACTTATTTTCTACCATTGTCAAATTTTTTATTTCATTTTAAATGCCATTATTGAAAAATACACATGAGAAAAGTAAATCTAATTTTTTCGATGTCAAAACGGGTCAAGAACGTTAAATTCTAGGACGAATCATACAGTCGGATATTAACATTGTTTTCGATCGCAAGAATGAGGAGCGAACGGAAGGAAGAGACGCTGGAAATAAAGTTTCCTGACGTAATGTGCAGGTTTAAAATCGACGGGTATTGTTCGCTCGCTCTCTCACACTCACCGAGCCGGCATGGAAGCCATGGAAATAATTCGAGCCAAAGGTATGAGCCTCCTTTTCAAAAGGTTTCGATTTTATTGCGCGAGATATCAAATTTCGCAGCAAGAGCAGTCCAAACGAGCGTGTGAAAAAACGGTGAAAAAACGGCGAAAAAGGCGAACGGCCGATCGCTAGTGTCACATATGACATTCGGTCTCCCGATACATTTTGCCCTCTGGCTTCCGATTTCCGGTTTTCCCTCTCTATCTCTCTCACTTCGTTCCCATTGATCTGTCTTTTTTCTATATCGAGAAGTGGTAGAGGTCGTTTGCACTCACACCGGATGGCAAATTGGACGAGGAATTTCATTTTACCGGATGAGAGGCCTCCACGCCCGGAAAAGGTAGGAAAGGTTTCCGGAAGAATGCAATATTCCCGCGACCAGGAAGACAAAGAATGTCATCTGCACATGGAAGTGGATACCCAAATGAAATTCAATATGGCAACGTAGAGAAGATCATCTTACTTTCTTTACACGTGTTCACTGCCCCCCCCCCCCCCCCCTTTTCTCAGTTTCCTTCTAGCGAAGATGCAATTTTTCGGATAAATCATCTTCGATTCGATTCCGTTCAGGTCAGCGACACATTGCTGCCTGTTGCATTTAACTTTGCAAAGTTTTACAAAACAAGAATATAAAAATAGAATATGTAGGTCCCCCCCCCCCCACCCCCGCGGATATACACATAGATACAGAGAGAGAGAGAACTAAATATATATTAAGCAAGTTAAATATTTAGTTATTATAATTTCGGATGTAAATTAGAAAAAAGAAACTGATGACGTAGTACAGGAAAAAGAATTCCAAAAATAGTAATTAATAGAAGAATTCGCCAGTATTTTCTACCGATTCTGCAAAGATTCATGTCGCCGCAATTGATTCGTGAGATGATCCAGTGCTGCATGGCGGCCGCTCCGTGAATATTTCACGACACGATCGTGAAATTCCAACGGGCGCGTACTTTGCGTGCAAATATCAGAGACCAATATATTGAATAGAAGGGATAATCTTTCTCCTCCTAGCGCGCACCATTATCCTAGGTAAATTGGTATCCATTGTTTGTTGATGGGACTGCTAATTACCAGACGCCGCGCGCGCACTGACGTCCTAAAGGGTTCGGGGATTAAGTAGATCGGTAGGTATTAGTCTGCGGTCGCTGGTAAATGCGCACTGTCTGCTACAGGCTGCTCCTTCCAATAAGTTTCCTTAATGCGCTTCTATCCGCGCATGTATCGAAATACCAAGATTAATACTCCCACGTATGCTGCTGCAGGCTACAGGCGGCGTCGCTTCTGCCTGGGGATTTTCGGCGATTATACGCGTCACTCGTCATTTAAGCCCCGTAGCGATTTTAACAATCGAGCACAGAAAGTTGGTCGTTTAAACAATCCCGATTAAAACCGGATTAATCCCGTAAAGCAAATGATTTAAATATCAATATATGTATTTAATATAAAAAAAAAAAAGAGCCAAATCCTCTTGTTACGTAACGCGTATTTAATTACAGCGATTATACATAATATAAAAAATACAATCTCTGCCAAATAATAAATTAAAATATCAGACTGCGGTTCATTTTACTCGAAATTAGTTTCAATAGTTAAAAAATTTAAGTTCTATATTAAATTAACAAAGATATTTTAATTTAAAAAATCGAGTTTTGCAATTATATCCAAAATATATACGTGCGTTACTCTCGTTTTAATTTTTACTCATATTTCCTTAAAATCTGCATTTCAAAATTTAACTTTTAAATTTCGATTCAGAATATCATTTAAACTCTACATTATTTACGTATTATATCCACAGAAAGAGTCGATTCTAAATCTGTCTATAATATAATTCTGAATATTAGTAAATTTATATTTAAATGTATAAAGCGCACCTTGCAACCGCCTACTTATTGTCATCGAAACGAGGGTGTGAAAGAGAGCAACTATTAGGAGCGTCGCACTAATTACTGTTATTTGGGACGAGCGCTGCTCTTTGGATGAGACGACGTATTCACATTGGGACAGTCAATAGGCCCAATAACGAGCTCTACCCTGAATGGACAGAGCTTTCAGCTACTGTGGCGTCGTGATATCTGTGAGACCGACTGCACGTGGTAATGGATTCCCGGAAGGGTTGAAATTAATTATAGAACGTTGTAGCTATTACAAAGGGAGTGCACAGCGTGCTGGAAGCTGAAGTGGAATGAGCTTCCGAGGAGGTGAACTTCGTTACTTGCAGGTCGCAATGGCGAATTTACACGTTTATACATCCGTTACGAGGTTTGTCAGCCAGTATTGAAGCCGTTACTGATATACCGCAGGCAAGTGATTTAATTTTAGCTATATGAAATTACAAAGATTTTCTGCAATTGTAAGCGACATAAAAGAATTATTTGCGAATATATTGGGAAGGAAGAAATTACTAAACGAATTAAATCAGAATATTACATTACGTACATTGTTATTGTTGTACGTTTACGTGTATGACTACCAATTATAACAGAAGAGAAGACAAACAACTAAAATTAAAATACTAAATTATTACAAAATGTAAACATAATGTTTGTAATAACAATGTTTTTAACAGAAATTAATTAAAAACATTCTAATTATATTTTATCCAAATATTAGATATTTTTTTATATTAAATACAATAAAATAAAGAAAACGTATCTTTTCGGATTTGCAATCGGGTACCACAAGAGCGGTGTAATTTTACGATAAAGAACGAGCTTGGAAATATAGCCGTTGCTTTTCGTGAATTAAATCGACCGCGTACGTGCTTCGTATCGAAAGCTCGACCAATTTTACTCCGATGGCAGGTGTACAAGCGTAGGCAGAGGTTTATGCAAGAGAAATGAATGGCACTTCCGCGAGCGTCCAATTCTGCGAGACTGCATTCAATGCGCAATACTTTCGCATAGTACATAAGGCGCGCGATTTATGACAACAAGCGCTCTCGCATCCTGTCGGATATTTCCAGCTTCTTTATGTTACCGAAGGGTAAGTGCACAAGAACATTGTAACGTGAATTAATAAGAAAGAACAAAAGCAGCACACACAATGTACATATTAAGCATTAATCTGTCGTAATTAAAAACTTGATGTGCAGATATTTTATAAAGAAACAGTATATGTAAATAACACTTTTCCTTAAATTTTATTAAAATAATGTAAAAGCAGCTTATTTTTATTTATAACAGAGAACAGTAACAAAAGATTGGATCAATCTGACTTTTATTAATACAAAATATAACGCCGTTTGTTTATGAACGTTAAATGGATCTATGACGACATAGATTACGGCTAATATTTTAATCATTTCCCCTCCCCCCCTCTCTCTCTCTCTCTTGTATTTTGCAATGTTTGACCCTATTAATGCTGTGCATGTCGAAATTATTTATGATACTACAATTTTCACTAATTTTACATGAAATAGCGTGATAGACTGTTTCATTATGCATGATGTAAAAGAGCTATTGATATGTACGAATACATGAATTTGTAACGTCCGCAAACGTGCCAGTATCCGAATATTACAAATTGCCAGCGTAACAGAATTGCTAATCACGTAATATTACAGGCCGGTGTTTTCGTTGGCTTAATGAACATCCGCGACGACGAGTGCCGCTAATGGTGCTGTTAGGCTGTCGGCAGTTCGCGTTGCTCGTTGGTCGAGTAGAAATTAGCGGTATATATAAGCGACATACAAGGAGATTGCAAACAGCGACGGGCGGTACAGGAAAACATTCTTTTACCGCAATACTCTGACTCGGTTGTACGAGCTTCCTATTGTATTTCTTTCACAATATGTTTGTTAACAGTTCTCGGGCAGCGAGAAGGAAACAACGCGGCATGGAAAAATAAAGATAGAATTAGAGCAATACTAAAAAGGCAGCGTGGAAAGAAGAGAAAATACATGTAGTCGAGAGAAAATAGAAGAAAAATGAAAAATAGTTATTTACATTCTGAAAAATATTTTTCCCCCAATTAAAAAAAATTTCGAACTTAAAAAAAGAAAAATACAAAATGTATTTCTCTGTATTATACATTTGTAACAATAAGATATATTTAAATTTGTTTTCATGTAAACAATTTTTTATGTATATTATATATAATAATTTATAAAATTAGGGGAATACATATCATATTTGTCAAACAAGAATAAATAATTTAGTATTTGTTGTAAAAGTAAATTGTAAATCTATTCAATTAATTTGTGTAAATATTCATTATTACAGTAACTGCATCTAGTATTCAATGGCTTACTTTTACTGTTTATAAGTATTTATATGAATAGTTAAATCTTCACTGCATGTAAATATTGAAAATGTCTCACATTTTGAATTAATGTACAGAAATGTTTCCAATTTGAATCTGATCATCAATATTCAATGTTAAATTTATAGCAGCACAACGCTTAAATAAGCCACATGAATCTTAATTGAAAAATAATATAATATATATAATATAAAAGGCTAGTATTCATATTATTATATAATCTTATTTTAAGATGGTCTTAAATACAAGAATTGACTATGAAAACCAACCGTAATCTTCCAATATATATAGAAAAGCTACATGTTGCATTAAAAAAAAAAGTTGGGAAATGCTGCCCCAAAGCAAGGAAAAGAACGCTAAACAGGGATAAGAAGAGAGGCAAAAAAAGGGAAAACAAGCGAAAATGTTGCGTGTGTTTATTTGTTGTTCCTTTTGCACTTTCATTCGGTTTCGTTCACTCTAGCTTTTCGATTGCGTTGTGGAGCTTTGTGTTTCATGGCGGCACAACCCGAACCGCCACGCGAAAAAGGATGGAGAGACGCGGGAGGTTGAAAGAAAGACGCGGCACTGCTTAACCAAATTGCGTGGAATAAAATTTGCATTTTATTGCGCGTGATTCCTGAACGCGAGCTCCCATCGCGAGCGGACGTGGAAAACTCCCGTCTGCTATCGCGACTATCATCCGTGGTAGCAAAATTCTCCGATTTCTTTCAGCGATATGAACACGATGTCACACCATTTGATCCGTTGGTTGTTCACACGATAAATCGACCAGTGAAATAAAAATTCATGTGTCTAATTCTTCGACTAATCATCGATTCCAGTCGATTACAAAAATTGTTTAAATTTTGATTTTATCAAAAGTATCCTAGACTTTAATTTATTATAATATAATTGTGGAAAAGAGATATAATTAATTTAGTCATATCAAGTAGTGATAGTTTTAGGGAATTCAGTATGTAAGATTTGTGTGTATACACGCATGAGATAAATCCTAGGTAACCAAAATGCAAGATTTCTTATCGGTTCACGGAATATGGATCGGTAATTTTTCAAAAAAAATCTCTCGTTCGCATACTCCTCGAGTATTCATCCAAAGATCGATGCTGACTTCAATATCACGGAGCACACCACTTTATGCAAACCTGAGGGCATTCGTTCTGAACACGCAACGAGCACAGCTGCAGTCGCAAGATGGATATTTCTTCTTACCCAATGGCGTTCTGATAAGAGAATTCGTTTTCCACATCAGCGACGTGAGGACGAAACTGGAGGCGAAAGGGTGATAGTGAAAAAGGAAAAGGTGTAGGAAAAAGGACAATACGAAAAGAGATAGGTGAGGCAGAGAGGGTGGGGGGGGGGGGGGGGATCACGAGCATTTTTCGAGGCAATGGGCTTCCCAACCTTCAGCATATACGAGTATATCTATATATCTGTAGTTATATACAGCTGCGTGTATGCAGGGTGTCCGAGAACTATCGTCTCCCATTTCATATACAAATTCTCTTACCAATCGAGAATCGATTTTCCCTTACATCAGGGTATCGGTAGTTTTTTATATTGGTGCAAATGGCGTTACCAAAATTAACAAATAAATGAAAAAACGCCACATATATGTGTGTAATTTAATTAAAAATGATAGATTTTGGTGTGCTTGATATAAAGAATTATAAATCCTTCAATTAAAGTAATATTTCTATAATAAAATTGTAATAATAATATTATTGTAAAACACCAGTGATCATTGAAAAATGCAAAAGAAAATAACAAAATCATTTGCTTCAATTAATTTCAAAAGATATTTTATGTGTAACACGTAATTATTTTATTTTTAATTTTGTATATAAATCTAATTAAATATACTTTAAACTTTATTTACTTTTACTTTTTACTTTTAAATATACTTTTATGTACTATTCTGATACAAAATGTTGCTGTTCGTTACTTTCTAACTCGGAGGAATTTTCGCTTGAAACACGGACCTATAATTATTCGTGAGCTATCGCTGTGAGTCATCGGATCGAATGTTTATCGTTTCCAAGGTAATCCAAGTGAGAACCGTATATACTACCGTAAACTCGAATAATTGTTCAATAAAAAATTTAATGTACAATAATCATTAATTCAAAGCACTAAAACTGTTACAAAAAAATTAATAATGCAATATATAACTTTTTCACACATCAAAAAATTGTCTTTAATCTGACATAGATATTAAATGTATCCTATTAAGGATAAAAATGACATAAGAACATTAGTTAGGTATTAAAGCAAATCATAAAAAATATGAAACTCCAGAGGAACCCACCAGCCATTTTAGCCGCGATAACAAAGCGCAGTTGAAATTGCATCGGTCTCTCCCTCTTAGACCACCCACCTACGCGAGAAATCGCGTATATTCGTCTGTCTGTCTGTTTCGCTAGCCTCTTCTCTTCATCGCGTGTGTCGAATTCCGGATCGGGATACGAAAATAATGCCGAGACCCCGAACCGCTGTAAAGAGGATCTTCTCCGGGTATGAACCGTTCTCGAGCGCGCATTCCGACGACAAGTGGCTTTTATATGCATATTAGAAACGAGAGGGCTGTTTTGCATGCCAACGAACGCTGATAAACAGAAGTCGAATGCTTGGAAAGTCGAAAGAAATATATCACACGAGCGCGGTATTGTTAAAGGCGAACAATAAGTTATTCGTTAAACCCGATCTTTCTCATTATACAGCATTCACAATTCATTATATTTAAATACACACACACAACGCAAATAACGTTATTTTATAAAGAGTAATTTTATTTGCTTTGTGCATTAACGGGATAAAAATCTGCGAAAATTTTTGCAGCTGATCAATCGTTCAATGTTTATTGACAAATACTACGTGGGATAAACAATAAAAGCTTTGTGGATTTTCGCTTGTAAAACAGAAGGAAAATAATGGCGAGCGTTACATGAATGCACGAACGGAGACCAAAATTTGATCAAAATCGCGACTCTCCGATACATTTTGGTTTACCGAGGGGAGAGACACTATTTCAACCGTGCACGTTTACCACATATAAACCATTTCCTTCGTTTTGCGTCTACGCACACGTTGCGATAACACGTGCCGCACGTTTCGCTACCGATCCAATCGTCGTTTTCGATGGTCCGTTTGTCATAATAATCCAAGGACGGAAGCCGCGGGGTCGTTACTTTCATATCACTGGTTTCATACGGTCGTTTCTCTCACAAATCTGCCGTTAACTCTTTTTATCACCATCTATTATATTTTCTAAAAATCATATTTCGCGATATTTATCTTACCGATAACTATGTAATTTCCTTTCTGTGTGCTTTAAACTAAGAATCCGTTTAAATCAAAATATAATTTTTACGATACACCAAACAAATCAACATTTTATATTATATAATTATTTGTCTTTATTTTATTTAGAAAATGTTGCTGTACTGCTTTTAAAATGTTTATCAAAAGATGCTGTTTTCAGTTTCAATTACAAGAATAAGTAAATAACAATACATTTACACAGTCAGTGCATTTTTGCATTTTTGCAATTATTATAATTTCCTCGTATCCTTTTACCAGGATGGTTTATTTCTCTCATGTATCCTCCGATAAGTAAACTTTGAGCAGCATCCAACTACCGAGAACAAAGGCTAAACCGGACTTCGTTCCTGAACTCGATCCTTGCAGTCTCATCCTGCGGAATTATTTATCAAAGTTTCTACGCGACTAGAGAAATTTATGACGACCGCTGAGAAATTTAGCGTGAGTCCAGCAGAGATTTCGCAAAAAGCGAGCATACGTAAGTACGAGGCCAATACACGTTTAAGTGTTCAATTAATACATACACAGACATCGAGCTTAACTTCTTTGACATGAAACTTTGAGGAGCAATATGGCGCGTATTTGATTAATATGAATGTTCATATAGATGATTAACAATCCTACTTTTAGTTAAACGCAATTGAATAAAATTCAGAAGCGTAAAAAATAAACTGTAAAAACGCAGTTATACAATTATTGCAAAAATGTAGTTATTTATACAGTTTTTTTTAACTAAAAATGAATATATATTGAAAATACTCAAAAAACAGCATTAATTTCTAATTAAAATAAATTTAATTAAGCATTATAAATTAGAGAAACTGAATAACCTTATCCCAAATATTACAAATAAAATTCTAAACAAATAGCAGTAAAATATTACTTTTATGTTTATGTTATTAACAAGAGTTCTAGTCTATCTTCTGTTTATTTAATAAGATTTACTAACTGTCTATATAAAATTACCTAACATTCTACAAAATTAAACTAGATATTGTGAACGTTCATTAAGTATTTAAAAGTGTCCACGGCATTAGAAAGGATTAATGTAACCAGAACTCGCAGCAACGTGAAACGTAGGGTAATGCTGCTGGAAAAACGAAACAGCCGACATATCATGGCAACGGCATGGGAATTAAATTACTCGGATTTATTGGACGTACGATAATAACGGCTTGACATCCGGTTTTTCTTCTCCCTCTCTCTCCTTCTCTCTCAGCTATTTTCTTTCTCTACTAAAATCTCTGGTTACACACACACACACACAAATGGACGGGATGGGTCAGGTTGCCTAATTAAAAAGGACATTTTAATTGCCGTTAGTTGGCGACATTGATGCCTTTACGGAAAAAGAGCTGCAAACAATGCGCGTTTATACCTTTGTTCTATTCGTCACTAAGAACGTGATTGGATTAGAAATGGCAATAAAAAATTTCATCAATTGATGAACGGATTACGGCGAAGCGAGCTGACTGAAAGTTTTTTAAATTTAACTTATAGAAATAATAGAGCTGTTAAATGTGTGCCGACGAGTTATTCTCTTAATGCACTTGAAATAGAAATCGCGATAAAAGACAATGCAATTTCAAAGTACAATTTGCAGTTCTTATTCTGTAATCCTATCTGTTTTGTTCACCTTTTGTCTGCCCTGGTAATATCAAATTATCACGATGAGAAAAGACTTCAACAGCACTTAGCTGATGACGTTTATATTTTTATAAGCAGAAACAAGATAACATCTTGTGTTTTAGTTGGCTCGTGTCACGTCTGATTGCAGGGCATCGTCGAAAATTACATAGCAGCGTGAGATGTCCCGTAAAGATAAATGTAGAAAGCATTTTAATTGACGATTGTAAACATCGAAAAATAAAGAAAATAATTAAGATTAAACATTCATTTAACACAATATTTTATATCAATGTATGTTGTTCATTTATCTCCTTCCTTAATTCTTTATCCATTTTCTAACGGATCGTACATCACTGAACTATTTTCTCACTAAATAATTAAACAGTAAAGCAAAATATATTTTAATTATTAACCGTGGTTCCATTAAACGTCATTAACAGAAAATAAATTCGTAATATATTTCATTTTATATATAATTCAAAGCTTTATTTAATTTAATGTATCTACCGACATTCTATAATCGATACATTATAATATTATTAAATTTAAAATCGAAAAGGATAAAGTTTTTAAATGTAAGAAGTTTTTCTTTTACTCGTATCTGTCGGAAAACCTCGTAAAGTTTCGAATGCTCCTTTGCTTCTGTCTTGAAAAGTGTTTAATGAATCGCTCAATCTTTCGCGGACACACGCGATATTACCTGAGCGTAAAAATATTCCGCTTCCGCTCGGGGTAACAGCTACTCGCCGGCGAATGATTAAAGCGCGCGCAAGGAACGTCAGTATCAAAATGATCACGTTCGAGAGCGACCAGCCGGCGCGGCGGCGCGGCTTATTCGGCAGCCTCGCGAGTTCTCCCTCATTATCGCGCAAGCATTCCCGGGGGGCGCACGACACCCACCACGGTGAGCGAAGTGCACGCAAATTCGTAAGCACGAATCACGATTTTATCGGCGACCGGAAGTCCCATTAAAGTATCCCCATCGAGCGAACGAGGGGGAGCGATGGAGAGAGGCCGACAGAGGAGAAGGAACGTGCGAGTCGTTTGGGGGGGCGACAATTAGTTCTCTTACCCTTATCTTTGGCATCTCAGCGGCACTCGGTTCTCTCGTTATGTGAGATATTGCGAACTATTCGAAGTACTCGCGGAAACTTACGAGACGCACACAATATCTCTCAAATATAGTTCGAGACACTCCCCCCCCCCCTTGCTTTCTTCTTCTCACACTCCATGTCGTTGCTGCGCTAGTCTGGCTGATACAAGAAGAAGCTTTCACGAGGAATCAACTGTATCAGCGAGCGTAAATGCCTCAGGATGAAGTACCGTGCAAGGATCAATATTGTATCTGATTGTGAGATGTAACCACCGTAAATTATGTTAAACTTAATCCTCTATCTGCAATCATACTTTTAGTCTCTCTTATCTTAGTTAGTAAGTTAAAACAAATTCGATTTATTATATAAAATCGCTTTTCGATCAATTTTATAATATCCTTTCAAAAAAAACTCTTGTTTTCAATACATACATATTAAGATTTTTTAAAATTTGTAATAAATATATTTTATCTAAGATTAGCATTAAGAAAACACTTTTTGTTAAAAATAACCGTTAAAAGAAAGAAAGTAAAATGAGTAATTACTTTTCTAGTAGTAGAATGATATTTATCTGTGCGTTGCATACATAATTTCTACTTGCAATGCACACTTTTCTCAGCTTCTCTCAGATAATTTAACTCTTTTAATGAAATTAAAAGTCAACAATAATTTATTGTAAATTTTCCTCTTTCAACAATCTACTTTAACGTCTTAATTTCTGTTAAAACATGTAATTCGATAGACTATACAGGAAACAAACTGACTGTCATATCCTCCTGACTTGACCCTGTGATTGCCCTTCGTGCACAAGGCTGGTCATGCGGCACCGCGTCGGACTTTTATCCGGCTTATCGTTGTTATTGCGGACGCGCCAGCGACGACTCTTATCGTTATCGTTATCGAGCACGCACGCTATCGTCGCCGAATACGTCGCGGGTGCTTGTCTTCCGGCCGCGACGTCTATAACGAAGGAATGAATCATCCCGAAGGGTAGGTAGCGGAAACGCATAAAATGCAATACAAGCCCCGACAGGTCTCGAAACGATCCGAGAACACGTATGCGTCGTAAGCCTATTATGCCAATTATGCGATTTGCTCGCACTAATGTTGAGGAAAATTAGATCGCGATTATAGGGAAGTCAATGATGATGATGGATTAGATTTATGTTCGTATTATCGATATAAAATGGAAGCATTATATATACAATATTATACACAATTAATTAGATCCCATTACGGACTGTACAGTGAATTGATGTACGTGAAAGATACGAGAGACTGTAGTTTTTAAGTAATGTTTTTGGGGGTGTCAAGTTAATTAAGAAGTTATTAATTATACATTTTATATTTGAAAGTTTTGACTCTTAGACATCGCCCTTGTCATCTTGTTTATTATTATTATATACACAATCATTTTTCTCTTAAATATCTTTATGATTACATAAAATATTAAAGTTAAAAAGAATTAACTCAATTATTTACTTAAAACGTCCTAAATCCAATTAATGCAATTTCTTTATAATTACATCTTATATTGTAGTTTGTGAGAAATTTTCTTCTTATCAAATTAATTCTTCTCCTAACTTTAATTAATTAAAATTAAACGAGAGCAAAATAACCCGAGCGTAGCGCCGATACTCACTAGTTAATTTCTCGCTTTCTCTGCCTTTGTCGTTGATATACGCCCCGCTTTTGTCGCTTGTATATGCACCTCTCGAGACGTTCAGTACTTTCGTGCGTCGCGCTCTTGATGCATGCATGCAGTCGGGTGTATGCGATTATATGGACTACGGAGAGTCTAGCCCCCTGCACGGCGCCACAGGCGGTCGACATTACATATAAGCTGTCTCTTCCAAGTCGAGCTTATATAAGTGCATTTGTACGTGTCGCACGAATTCACATTCGGTCGCGAGACATTTTGTCGTGAAGGGCGACGCGAGGAAAGAATGCATTGGGCTGCATTGACCGCATATTCACTCCATATGCTCGGAAAATGTGTACGCTCAATGCAATAATCGAATACAAGAGTCGTACTTGACGTCGCCCTATGAATAAGTCCGAAAAGATATTACTATGAAAAATTTCCTCTACAACTAGAATGTTCCTTACTGATGGAAATAAAATAAAAAGACTTATTCAATATATTTCGCAAAGCTCCAAACAAATATTTATTGCTACGACTCGCTTTTATAAGTCAACCGCTAGCTAAATTGGATTTCGAAGAAGCACAATCTCTCGACATTTTGATTATAAATTCTGATAGATAAATTTAGACTTGTAAAAAAATGAAGTATCTAAAAATAATCAGATCTGAAATAGATCTGAAAATAATTTTATTACACACCATCAAAACAGCTGTGTACAAAACTTAAGTACGAGCAACGCTGTGCCAGACATTATAGCAATCAGCGTCCTACATAATTATTTTGATACAATTTCTCTCTCTCCACTTACATCTATCTTGTCACGCTGAGAAAGCTCTTAATACCAAGAGGTGAATATACATTTCCCTAACAGCACAGTGTATATACATTTTCTGGACAGCACCTTATGAGACGTCCCTAGGGGATCTCTAGAAGACGTCCGTATGTCCTTTGAATATCTTAAGGATATCCCTAGGATATATTGCAGATAAAGTAAAATGTATTAAGGTTGTAATTTTACATACATAAATATAAATGTAAGTAAATTTAAGTGTGTAAAATAAGGTATGTGTAGTAAATACGTTATTATCAATATTATTATTATTATTATTATTATTGTGATATTTTGGATCCTCCAGGAGAAATTCCACGGACGCCCTTATATATAAGTTGACAAAATTATTTTCAGATCCGTATTGAAAAATGTTTAGTTAGTTAACTTCTTTCTCTATGTGATAAGCACTTATTATTAAAACGTTTGTAAGTGTGCAAGAAAAAAATTTTTCCAAATTTGCACGATCTATAATAATATAAAAATCTACTAAAAACCGAGGTTGTGCTGACAGAAGATACAAAATTCCATATGATCGATGGAGGATTAATAAGCACAGTGATAAAGATCAAAGATATTCTATTTAAATGAAAAATTAATAGACTCTTCGTGTATTCGCAAGTATAAATATTTATCTAATTGTGTCGGCACGTTATCGCGTTGCGACGAACTTTGAAAAAAGATCTTCCAACGATTTATCTTTATTATTGAAGTTCGAAGTAAACATCAAGTTATATTGCGCAAAGTTTGCTCAGCTCTTTTCAACTGCACGAATCAGCAAAGTATCGTTGACTGCTTTCTTTTCATTTCCTAGCGTCTTAATGCGATCCTCCGTCTCGCTGTCAGCCCTCCTCCTCGACTTTCTACGCCGATTTCTTACCTCGCATTTTCTATTTCCTATCTTTTGGTTTTATCTCTTTACGTAACTTATTTTATCGAGACGACGAAAGAAGGGAAGGGCACAGTCATTCGCCAATGTTCTCCATTTTCCGCGATTCCCGCAATTTCCTTTCGTTCAAGATAGCTAGTCTCTCCGTCGAGCCTCGTTTCGCCGCAAACATTTAAGCAAGAATATCGGCAAGAGAGTCATACCTTTCTTTCAAGATGCGACATTAATGTATCTGGAAGTGAGAAAATATAGAACCGTCATAACGACCTCGACTGGGCCGATATCAGCTTGCGCGAAACATGCTCACTGACATTTATAGAGTCGCGTCCCGATTGGGGAAATGCGATACCACGCCATGGGAGATGTTTACGTTCGGAAATATTAGATTCGGAAAAATGTCTCTCGATAAAGCATCATAAGCGTAATATATATTAACGATAAAAAAAAAAATATCACAATAATTTGGAACAAATAATTTTATAGCAATTATGCTATGTCAGTTAATATTTTACATAAGTATTTATTTTTATCTTTAATAATAAACTCATACTTAAAGATATTCAATAGACATTATTCACGACTGCCATTTATATGTCTAAGCCATTATTTTTAGGATATCAATATTTTTCCAATCAGATCTGAAATTTGGTACGTGCAAAGTTTTCCCGGATATATTCTTCATCATTTACATGGCATTCGGAACTTCGTCGATGATCTCAAGAGAATTCTATACCATCGTACATCTCCGCGAGATTGTCGATTCGCTGCGATTTATATGCATAGAGAGCGACGAGGTTTTTCGTTATAAATGTTAGACCGGAATCCTCGCGTGGAAGAGAACCGCGCGTATTTTTCACTAGTTCCTCGTTATCCCGCAAAATCAGCGGTAGTCGAACGATCGTTCATCATCGACGGTTTGTATTGATGCAGACGTAAAAGGAAAAGAAACGCACACATTGCGTACACCCGTGCTGCACATCCACATTCTATGCACACGGAATAGAAACGTTCCATTTCGCAAAAAGAAGCGTGCAAAAACCGATGTTGCTTCGCCGCGCAATACCTAGGGGATTCGTTTCTTGCGCGTTTCCGTTTCCACGTATCCTATACCGGGTACGGCGGAGCTCATCATAGCTACGCACGAAGATGGAAATTATTCGAATGCGTGTTAAAAATATATATCGTTGTGGTCAAAGCGAATCGTGTGAACGAAACCACATGGTCTTTAACCGGTATTCATAGTCAGTTCTTATATTCAAGACCATCTTAAGCTCAGTCTTGAGATCTCACAAACCAATCAGAAAGCCGCATTAACGACTTAAGACATTATACTTAAGACGATCTTGAAATAAGAATCGACTATGAATACCGGCCTATGTCTGGCTATCGTTTTCAGTGTAATTATACGAGAAGACGATCGTAAGAAATGCAAACCGGAGACAGACATACAATAGTTAGATGTTGTCGTCTAGAAGATTTGTCTTTGTAATGCGACTCATATTTCTTTTTTCAGGTCTGCACTTCTGTGTCGCGTACCGGATTTTAATCTAGCTTACAATAGAAACAGTAGAAACAGCGCGTTTTATAGTCGAAAATCTAAAATTCTGTATATCTTGGAGCGATATTTTATAAACCATAATTGCATCCATTTCTGCACAAAAAATTTAAATATATCTATGTTATCGTCATCTAAATAAATATATCTACTATAAAGCAAATGTTGAACATTTCTTTTAAACCGTTGTAAAAAATATACCTAGACGTTAATGTACTCTTTTCTGAATATGTATGAAAAATAAAAAAAATTTCATTTTACTGACTAACCAAAATCATTAGATAATACCATGATATCAAAAGTGAAATAATATTGTAAAATTAATTTTTCGTTACAAAATACATATAAAATATTTTTATATGACAAAGCATAATAATATGATATTTATGTAATAGAATGACGAATTTTTATTCACGACAATTCAATTATTAAACAAAACTGCTTTATTGCACAGTGTAAAATATATATAACGAGTTTCGAAAGTTTCCTTAAGTCTCCTCCAGGGAGACTTTCCATTTACATTCACATTTTCACCGTACGGTTTGCCGACCGACTATTCAATCTCGATAACGAGCACAATTGAAGCTTACACTCTATTGCAATGCACAGTTCCGACCCCGTGTCTAAAACATGGTTCGCAGAACATTGCTTTGAAACTCGGTCTATCAGATCTCGATTCTTGCCCGCCTCCGAACGATCGAAAAACGACATTCGATAGCCATAAACATTTATACTCAATATACTCTTAGTCTATTCATATTGTTCAAAGTACGAATCCATGAAAATGGAATTTAATTCGAAAGATGGCTTTAATCTTTTAAAAAATTTAAATAGTTAATCTTATGTATATAATCGATTTTAAAAAATATTTATGTTCCGCACTGAACAGTTATTTATCAAAATCCTTATCAAATCAGCATTTATAAACTAAAAGTATACCTAAGTAGATACATTACATAAAAATGTATTATTGAAATAATATAAAAAATATACAAATGCGTGTAACTATTTTTATCGCATTAAAAATTATACTCTAGTTTTTGTGATAATATTTTCCCGAATAAATATCTCGACACATTTTACCACTACACTTTTTCACGCATCAAATGAATTATGACAACAGAGTCTTGCCATACGATTATCATGTCAGCGTATTTTTTGAGTCTGCAATTACGATCGTCCGTTTGAACAAAACGCGTATATCATAAACTGTATAATCCTGCAAGAGTGATTATCCCCTTTTCCTCCCCACAGCTCTGTCATCGTGTTATTACGAAGCGGACGACGCGTCGCGGAGGGCGTGAAGTGCTCCGGTTAACATGATTTATGCTCTTCCTAATCACCAGTTGTCGCCGCAGGCTATTTTTTAGCGCTGTCATCAGAATGCACGTCAACGATAACTTTGTAGCCGCGCAGCCACCGTGTGACATCCAGTAGCCGATGCACTTAAATGCTCGCACGTAGTGCGATAACTTAAATCTTATCGGCGTGCCGTCGCGCAAAACTGGTTTTTCGGACCATAACATCAGCCGGCGAATTTACGAACGAAGTCCCGCGAATGCTTAACCCTTTTCCACCCGGTGCGATCGTTAAGAGAGAGAGAGAGAGAGAGAGAGAGAGATGTTTTTTATATTCTTTAGTTTTAGAAACTTGTAAAGAATGTTAACAAATTGTTTCCTATTCTGCTAAAATATCTACGTGTATATATATATACACGACAAAAAATAATTCCGTCACTAATTATATAACAAACATTTAATTTATTGAAAGTGATTCTTATCTAATATTTTTTTCACACATTCGTTTAATCAAGAATATAAAATTACCTAAACTTGTTACAAAAAATCCTAGAATTATTTATAAAAACTCTTTAGCTTTATCTTTCAATCAAAAATGACTCGGGCTCAAGGTTAAAATGCGTCAACTGTCAAGCGATGATGAATCGTTGGATCGCGTGCGTTGCTTGCATTTGAAATAAGCGGGATGTATGATGAGATGATTCACCAGCGCGCAGTTTCTCTATTTCCCTCGGCATTTTCTGAAATATTTTCGCTCGCGTTAAGAATAGATTCGGGCGGCTCGCGAGAACATACGCATCACTCACCCGACGCGGCGGTTTAAATTAAATAGGAGAAATTAAATGAACGTCCGCAAACGGGTCATCATTACTCGTAATTACGATTTTAATTGCCACGTTACCGCTCTGTTTACGACCGAAAACGATTACGTCCACCGCCCAATTATTCTCACTGATATGAAGTAGCGCGGCCATAATCGAAAATCGGAACCGATAATTATGGGTATTAAAACCGTAATAGTAAACATCAAACCATCGAAATTATGCGCTCAACGATCCATCTTTGCATGGATTTTCTCGACGCAGCCAAAATACAACAAACAATTGCTGAATTTGCATATCTCATTGTTCTAAAGAAATTAAGATCATATATTGCATATTATTATTACAAATTATATTATTATTGTATTACGTGTCAATTATATTATCATGTAAATCAACTTAATGATTTAGCAAAATATATTGTTGGAAAAGTATTTGGTATCTCCTTAGAAAATATATATGTCAAAGGAACAACGATATTAGCTCAATTTCTTCAGTTGAATAACATTTTAATTTCCATGTGTGTCAAAATGTAAATCAATCCATTTCAGCTTCAATGCAAATAATATCCATATTAATGTATGCTTAGTAAATCGTAAACTAAATTGGAATCAAATTTAACATATTTTCTCGAGTTAATTATTTAACTCTATTGTTTTAATGAAGAGATGTACACAAATATATTTTAATAACTTTTAATGATAGTAACCTCAGCTTCGCGATCGATACATCTGACATGTAAATAAACGAGTGTTCGGAAAACACGCGTGATTGCCCGCGCACGACTGCACAATTAGCGTAACAAAACGAGTTCCGTAATGGCCCCCAATAAAACGATTATTAACGGGTAGTCTATGCGCCGACGAGCTCTCGTGTCTATTAACGCACCGATGGTTATTGTATTACCTGCCTCATTTTTCCGACGACTCGGATGTTATTGCTGCAGTCTTAATTGTCCGTCGCTCGCTCGTTCGTTCTTTGCAAGCGCAAATGCGAACGTGAGGATATCTTCATTATCGCGGGAAGAAAAAGAGGAAGGGTCGTCCCCGGTAAGTACTTAAAGCGGAGGCGCTCGTCGGCTCGCAATTAACGATCGCTAATGAGACGTATGCAAATATCGGCCGGCCATTAAAGGTGTGCTCCGTGTTATTCTTTTTTTTTTTCCTTTTTTCGAGGTAACGCACCTCGGTATTCATATCACGTCATGCAAACGTACATACGCGTTTGCATGGGAGATAACTTTTGAATGTTCTGCGCGAGATACGACAACCGCTCAACGTCCGGTGTCATCGATGATAACGGTTTAAAATCGAATGGAATTCACGAGGCGTGTCAGTCGGCTACCTGCTGTCGTGTCGTCGGATAAAAATGTCACCCGATGTCTTTTTCGTGTTACTTTTATCGTTATTGGTCGGTCGTTTTTTAAATATATTTTTAGAAGTAAGGTATAACGCAAAAATATAAAGCACTTAAAAGTGGAATTGAGATTAAATCTGGAAATAATTCTCCGTTTACTATCTGAACTTGTCACAATTGAGATTTGTCGTTATACTTTATTAAAGTACTACAAAATCTTTTCAAGAAACGATCTACGAAAGTTAAAGAATATTATAAAGAAATAATAAGAAATATTAAAATTAAACTGTTCATTTCGTTATCTTATTTCCTCGTTTATTAATAAAAGAGAAGAAACTAGAAATATGTATAGCAAGAAAATGAAGTAACAATTCGATATGCTAATTATAGGCTGTTATTATCGTTATTTATCGTCGACGTTATATTATCTCGTAGATATATAGCATGACGAGTCGCGCCGTCGCGCAAAGACGTACTTTACGACACCGTCCGGTCGAGGCGCATTTATTGGCTGACGCGTCTTAATAAACAATCCGGTAGCGGAGAAATAAAAGATCGATAGGGTACAGGCTCTCCTGTCAATGCGCAAGCGTTTCACCGAGAGGACGTCCATTCGCAATCAGCGCCGGAAAGCCGCTTTATTAGACGATAAACGGGACGACTGGCGCGCGGCGCGGCGAGATAGAAACGAAACGGTACCGGCCGCACCGAGTATAATTCATACTCAAATTGACTGTATGTACTGTGTGGGCCTTAGGTAACTCCGAACATGGCATCGTGCACAGCGTCCGTTCCGCCCTGTTTCGTGCGCGGACTATAATTTATATAGGAGGAGCACCAAGCACATACAGGCCGCGCGATTGACCCGAATAGGGTTCAACGATTACGCCTGCGGACATAACTTCGGTACGGATGTGCCGCGCGGAGGTAAAAATTCGCATTGTACATTGATCGGATCTCGAGCTCACTGGGAGAGTCAACGTCAATCCTCATTATTCCTTATCTTTTCCTACAACTATGGTGGCCAATTAATTTCCTCCCCATAAAATGGTTTACGAAAATCTTATAATCGATATGTTTCCTTCTGAATAGTTAAAACGACAATAAAAATATATTATGAGAGGCTATGTTATCTCATTATATATATTAATTTTAAACGTTGTAAAATAAATGCTACAGCATTTTAAGAAAAATATAAGAATTGTAAAATTAAATGAAATATCGCGCATAATCAAAATACATTAATTTTATTATATCGTAAAATAAATACTTTAAAAAAGTATTTTAAATAATTTAGGAATTGGAGAATTATAAGCAATGGTTTAAAACAGATTAAGTAAGCTGATAACATATCTCTAAAAGGTTTACAGGTTTAACTAAAATGTTGACTGACAATGAGAAAACAGCGTGTCCGAATTCTGCGAGGAGTATGTATTATTGTACTTTACGATACATTTTGCAGTATATACACGTTACGCGAGCTATTCATGTACAATAATCCAATTTAATGACTTAAATCTAGTTTAGAGTTACAATGGATATTCTGGTGAAAGCTCATTGTGTCTAATTAATATAGAGAGTTCTACTATTTAATTGATACAGTCAGATCACAGCTAATCAAATACATTGAAACAAATAAAAGTAATAGTTGCAATCATATAGCAATTATAATAAACTCTGGATCTCCGAAGAAATATCGACTTACAGTACTAATTAATGTATTCTATTACATCTTAATTGATTGGACTTTCGTTAAGAAATAGATTTTAAAATATTGACGTAATACATTAATAATATAAAGAATTATATTCATTTTTTAAAAATTATAATAATTGTCATTTATCGTACGTTTTATACTACATTGCACAATTCTCATTGAGTGTTATCACGTAAAATGGAATAAAAACTTCGACGTTTAAAATTTCCTACGGGATCAGAAAATAACAGACACATTCTACGAGATTATATAGACTCCTGAATGCATTGGGGAGAGAGAGAGAGAGAGAGAGAGTTCAAGTTCGGCCGTTCTTGACGCGAAACAATTTTCAAGCGAATTTTATCGCGGCGACGAGCGATGCGCGCGAGCTCGATTTCGTTAAACGCAACGGAGCGAGGTAGAAACGAGGAAAAAAGCCGGTGAGAAAAAAAAAGAAATTCGGAGCTACGAGTGGAATGGACTCCGTACTCGACCGAATGGAAATTCACTTTGCGCTCTTTGCTCGGGATATCGACACACGGCGGTCGTTACTTAAAGACACACCACTGTCTGTGGAATTTCGTTCCGGGAGAAATAGGAAAGAGAAAAGGAATTAGATAGTCCAACGGAATCCCATTACGGGGGCATAGGGACGCACCATTGTCCGATACAAAATAGTGTTCGGGATCGAATAGATAGCACGTGGGAGCAGCTGGGAGACACAAGATGTGTGTATCGCTTTCGATATTACGGTGTAAATTCAGCTTGCGATCTCCCTCGCGCGATATTGGCTTTTGCATTAGTTGCGGCCCATTATATGTATATATAACGCGTTTATTTTTTGCACAGTCAATGGGAGTGAATGCGAGGGTGAGACGATGAGGTAATATTCTCCAACAATAAAATTAAGTGCATTGACGGAATTATGGACAACAACAAATGTTAATTAAACAGAACTGCGTCATAATGCCATTAAAAAATAATTATTATTAAACAATTAAAATAATAAAGGGCAAAGAGCCGATAATATAACACAAATGATCGGCTCTCTGTCCTTTATTATTTTAATTGTTTTATATGTATTTATGGAGCCTTACATTAACTGTTATAATTATTATTAATTACAATAGAGGAAGAATTATAATATTATCACGCTTATTGAATCACGTATTATTTTCGTATAACATATACAGTGTATACTTATATATAAATATATAAAATAAATGAACTATGTAAATATGTAAAATTTGTTTAATATTGTACTTATGCTGTTTTAAAATAAAACATAATTGTAATTATTCAAATAATGCTCGAATATAAACATCGTATTAAATATGATTTAATTAATTCAGTTTAGCTCTGCAAATTAATATTAATACGACAAGTATTGAGTTTTACAAGATAAGATAATAATTAACAGAGTGCACCCCCAAGCGATATTAACACGGTTATTTTCGTATCTGACAATGAGAAGGGGGTGAACGGAAGATCCGCCTGAGTAGCGGAATCTAAAGAATGTGAAATCTCTTTTTACGCTTTTACAGACGAAGCGTGTCGAGCTCGTTGCGTAGCGCCGGAAGATTAATCGTTTTGATTCGGCGACACGGAATTGAATTACGAGCTGTGCGCACGAAGGCACGGAAAGGTCGGCTCACGTTACATGGTGGATTCCTTGTGGGTGTAGCAATCGCACGTTCTGTAAAATTCGGGACATTTATTACAGCCGTTTTGTGACCCGTATTCAAAGTTCAGGACAATTCAATGGCGCGGAATTTCCATCTGTTCGCGAAACTGCAATCGCCATGCATTTACGCGATGTAAATGGCCTCGTATCAGTATTCGCGAGAAAGATTATACCAGAGTTCTTAATACCTCCGATTTCATATCTTCCAACGAGCAAAAGTAATAAGCAAAATTTTATTTGTATGATCAAATTTGTTAGTTTTAATAAATTAAGATACAAAATGTAAAACTGATAATACACACATCTCTCTTCATAATAAAATAAAATATAATTTATAAAGGTCAGATTAATAAATGACAGGTTTTTGCAAAACAATATATAAGAAAAATTAATAAATTAATTATCATAATTTGTTTGTCAACTTACTTGGTGATATTGCTATTCCAGTTCAATTTAGAAAATTGTAAAACTATCAAAAGTACTACTGAAAGTCGAATTTTTATTGTATTAGTAATGTATAATAAAATGTCATACTAACATCATCCGTCCACTATAGGTAAGTACGTAATCCTTCGCAAACTAATTGGAGTGTTTTAGTTAAGTCGAATGGTATTAAGGTAGTGCAATATCTTCTTGTCGAAATCGTCAAAGATCCGGCGAAGTTATCGAATTGATGGCTAACGAGCGACATTCTCGTCGTTCTTCGAAATTGAATTGCGTCAAAAGCGAAACTCGCATATTTATCAGATGATAAATTCGCATAACGAGATGTCGTTTTAATAGTTAAAATTTATCGTAAAGATTGGACAAATAAAGTTGCATAATGACACGAGTCGTCTATATAATAACCATATATATTATTTATTTTTTAACGTATAAATTGCATGTAACGTAATCGTTAAAGACTGAGATTGAAGATTAAAAGACTAAAATTTGATTAAGGCCAAAGATATTTTAACTCTATTTGTTTCGATTGATCAAATTTTAATCTTCCAATCTTCAATCAGAATTTTTAATGCGCAATCTGATACCGACCTTATACATTCTAGTTTTATGAGTTTGATACAGTTGCTATATTTAATAAAATATAGAGCAGCTTATGTGAATGTACGAAACTAACAAAAGCGAAAAACTTCGCGAAATAAACAAGTTGCTAGGTAGCGAAAAGTTGATTCCCGTTATATAACATTCCGCCAGTTTAATTGCATCTTTACTCTGCCACGAACAAGTTGTACGAAAAGAAAAATAATTTGAGCGTGGAATTCCTCAGTTGGAACCGTGCACATTCTTGTGTGCGTGAGAAACTTCCGCCGAGTTTGCTCGGAGTTTTCACGTAATTCTTTATATATCTTTTTTTAAACAGAAAACCAAGCGAGCTAATTCAACTTCAAATAAAAGACAATGACGTAAGAGGTTTCAATTAATCACTCTGTTAAGATCAAAATCTGCTCTCGGGAAAATACTTTCTTGTAAACATACCAAAACTTACAAGAAGTGAAATAAGTAAAATGTCTTATATACTCATTCAGATTTCTATGACAAATCCAAGAAAGAATAATTATATCAAAAATAAGTAAAGAACACTCTAAAATCAATCTTTGTAAATTCCATGTAATAAATTACCTTTAGATTTAAATAATAAATGCAATGATAATAATATTTTTTTAAATGAATCAATTACACTCTTGAAAATTTTGTTTTCTCCCATATGTTTAGAGATTACACAAAATCGTTTGTTTTCTCGCAATCTAATAGAAATGGCGGATGAAAAATTCGTGGCAATTCTATAAGCGATTCGTCGGACAAAAGCTCAAGAAGTACGCGTTAAATCGTGCCCTTTAAACGCGACTAACGTTCCGTCCACGTCGTGGAGAATGGCAATCGACGCTTCTTAAAGCGTCGCGAGGATCACAGGGTCGTAACGTCGTCGGTGCGCGCGTAGAAGCGTAACAATGGTGAAAGTTAATTCGCCGCCGTTGGCACGAAGCAAGGACCAGCCAGGCGCACACAGGAGATCCAGACGATCATTCTACGTGGATCCCCGTGAAAGTACGATCCTGGGTTATCTTCGTGGGACCGTACGAGAAAATGATCGTTTAGATAACGATCGAGAGGTCTGGATTGCGCTCTTGGATGAGAGCAACACGAGGAAGGATCAACCCCCGACAAAAAACGCCCGACTACGAGGGAGACAGAGTAGCATGACATTAACGTAACTCGGTAGATAAGCCTCGAAATGGTCGCCGCGAGATTTCTTTCACTGCTTCGCCCAGCAGCGAGTGGCGCTATGCTAGAGAGAAACTACGCAAATCCATAAAAACAGATATTACTTTGAGCGATGAAGGATCGCTTGGTAGCAATTCTCTGCTTGACGAGGTGATTCATCATCGGCTGGAATTTAACAACGGGTTCTTTCTTTAAAAACATTGATATCTATCGATTTATAGGCTCTTAGTGAGATTCGAATAAATAACATATTTATTTGTATCGTAAGATATATTCATTTAAATTGCAAATTAAAGATCCTATGTAAAATTAACTAGTAACTTGAGTTACCCCGTGTCTTTTAAATAATGAGCGTTTAACACGCGGAGAATATTTTTTTTATTCTCCGTCAACAATCTGCAGCTCGAGAAATACAGATACGTCGACGTTGTGTAACAAATCTTCTCAGTTTGAGAGATCACCTCACATATGAGTAACAAAAAGATATACGCACGCGTGTAAGATACGTCCGCGAAAATTTATGGGCGCAGTTATTCATACCCGTGGCTCACGCTTCTATGACTAATTATTGTAAATTCATAACCGTGCCGACCTGGCTTTCTTGTAAATCCGTAATAAATGGAATACTCGAGGAAGATATCAAATTATAACAAGATTGAACGCAAGATTTTACCGACAGGCTTATTTAAATTAAAAGGATTAATTAATTAAGAAAATTCTGATAAGACAGAATATATTACAACGGAGAAAAAAAAAATTCGTTATCACACACACGTTCGTATAGTTATAATACACGATGCAAATTACAGCAAAAAGAAATTTCCGATACGCTTGAGACAAACTAGATCGTTTAGATCATAATTTCCGTTTCTAGCGAGCTTTATATTGCATCGCGGTAGCAATAACATCGTCTTTCTCTCTCTCTCTCTTTCGTTTCGCGACGGAGATACTTCATGCCAAGATTTCTTTCGCCTTTCCGTTCGTCGAACCGACGAGGAAAGAAGGAGTACAGCGACAGGAGATATCAGGAGAGAACGGAGGTGAGAGTAGAAGTGCAACGAGGGGCGACGTCTATCCTCGAGGGTGGCAGACGATACCACGTGCAAGCACTTCGTGCCAATACGCCGCGCGTCAGGATTACGCCTCGCCACCTTGGAATTGTTTAACTTTAATAAAGCTATATCCCACCGGCACTTCCCCTCGTAGCCGTGATGTTGTCCTCCACGCCGCGACTAGACCGGAGGATACTGTCGAGATTGCCTAGATGGCTGTGTGCTTCTCCTTGGCTTAAGCGCCTCCTCAGAGGCGAGCTCACGAGATTACAGCGGCTTCGGGACCCATAAGGAAACGAAAGGGCAATAAAGAAACTACCGTTTATGAAATTATTCATTCACTAGGATACATTTTATTTCTGATCGACACATATAGTGATCAGACTTGTAACAGGAGTGAGTAAAAATAATTTAAATAATTAAAATTTTTTTGTTGGTAATTGCCGATAGAATAAGAGACTAATATGATATTGATTCACGTATACATATATACTTACATTTTATTGTACAACGAGTATGTTTGTCCTTAGACGATCGATAAAAGAAGTGACCATTCTCATGATTATCAAGTCATGAGATGCACCACAATCACAACGAAATATTCATCGCATCGAGTGATAAATCCGCCGTCGAAGCAACAGGTTAACGTCGAAAGTTCCACCTCTGAGTGCATGAAGCTCGTACCTTTGACAGGATAAATGCGACGATAAATGATTGGCTCGTTACGCCAACATAATTCGTCCACTTTCAATAGCCGAACGCTTCCTGTGAAATAATTGCTCGGCAAATTGCTGAGAATATTCCCCTTTGGTCGAAGTGACACGCAATATTCTCCACGACGTGATACGATATTGCGCAAGTTGAACGACAAATCAACTCGATATCGTCATTCCTGTCGTGCGTACGACGCAGGATAGCCATCGGAAATGAGGTACGATATGAACGCGTGGGATTCGAGATAATTTGTCGCTTGATTGCCGATTCGTGATGCCCGCGGGATTTCGTTGATGGCTTCGAAATCGGCTAACGCGGAGTTCAATGTGATTAATAGTGATCGCGTGTGTCTCTCGCTCGCACGTTTATCACGTATCCACCGTGAATTAACATTACTTTGAAAGAGAGAGAGAGAGAAAGGCAGAAAGAAACATGCTTTCTATAACATATATCGAAAATAAATCAATACTATTGAATTCACAACGTCAAGTATTGTATTCAACTTGAATTATTTTTAATTATTTCTATATAGATCGCTACTGCTTTAATTCAATATATAATTTAATGAAAACAATAGAACTAAAAAATTTAATTCAAGAAAATATATTAAACTTAACTCTTTAGTTCATTATTTACTAAGTGCTTACGTTAAGATAAACATTATTTACGTTGGAACTAATCATAGAAATGGATTACTTATATTTTAACAGATATATATAAATAAAAGTTAAAAGTAATAAAATGTTGTTCAATAAAAAGAATTATCGTTGCTTCTTATCTAACAGTAAATAAAATGTTATTAATTACATACACAATTTAAAAAATATATAATATTTTAATTACTTTTATCTACTTTCCCTTCAATACGTCGATTTCCGCTTTCCTACGATGACGAAGTCCGGTGAAATTCGCGAACTGCAAACTCATAACGATTTAGATTTGCACGTGTTCTGCACCGGCAAACGTTCTACAGCAATCATGAAAGCTACCAGTCGGGTTTACCGCCGACTCAGATTTTCGCGGAGAGTACACAACCCTCGTTTGTAACAACAACGATCCCGCCGACGATACCAGACGTTATCTCTATCACGTTTTCCGCTCACAGTATGGGCAAAATTTCGAGATCGCCGCGATTGCTCAGCGGCGTTCCAGTGGAGAGGGTGGTGGACAGTACCCACCAAGTAGCTTCGTTTCTTCGTTCTCTGGCGTACCCCGTGGGTACACCCCAACTCTGTAATTCGATAGTTTCACCAGTTCCGTAATCCTAGATTTTCCGAGCCATCTGCCACTCCGCTCGTTGCGCAGCGGAGATCGCACCATTGAACCCGCCGAGTTAATTCTCGCGATTTCTCCTGCGTTGCCGCTTCGAGAAACCAGTTAGCTGATGTGTTCGTGTGACGATTACACGTGCATGTGCGACGACAGAAAAGCAATTGCCTCGACCGGTCGGGCCTATTGATTAAAGAAAAGAGGATGAGCGCTGAGCAAATGTTGTTACCACGAAAGAATTCGCCGCATTGTATTTCAGAATGCATCGACACACACACACACACACAACTGTTTATCTTCTAATGCTTTTAGTAGTAAAGATCGAATTGTCATACTGTGTGTTACTATAGTATTAAGATTAATTTGAATCAAAAGCGTACAAGTTAGAAGCAAATATAGAAAACAAACAAATTATATGTAATCCAGAAAATAAATACCAAATTAAATAAAATTAATAAATATAAAATAATGTATAAGAATTATAATATGACAAATATAAATTTAACATAAATATAAATACACTTTTTTAATATAATAAAATATTATTTTCAATTACAGCTCTATTAATTATAATTTCCTTTCATGAATAACGTTAACTGTTTGGTCTCCATTTCTTTGCTTTATATTACAAACGATTTTAAATTTGCTTCTTATCTTTCACAAAATTCAGGATTAAGATTTCTGTATATGTCGCAGAGTAGTTTCGAAGAAATTCCAAAGGGAGTGTGGAGCAAAGAGCATAAATCACGATCTGAGCGTCTATCAAAAGCATCGCCCAACGAAATCTTCTTAGAGCAATTTGTAGCACAAACGAGCCGCGGGCAAGCGAAGGGGGTAGATGTTTATGAAACGCGACGAAGCAAAATTGCCGTAACTGCAGAGCGAAAGACAAGATAAAAGGGAGGCAACGGGAGAGCTTGGTCTATCTGTTTCGGGAGGCAATGAGACGAGCCGACGTAGGAGAGGATTAATGACGAAGACGCAGATGTTCGAAACGCTCTAAGCGCATTTCCTTAATAGCACTAACTGCTATATAAAGCCGCGCGCTCGGGCAGAAACCGAGGACGATAAAAAGGTAATTTGGCGTAGTTTCATACATCAACCACCCTTTTTGAGAAGATATTAAATAATACGTCGTTATATTATATAGATAAAGTTCTTTATCAGCTAACACATCCAACAATCATTTATATCTGAACACCTTCAAGTCATAAATAATTTTTAAACATTCTTTAAAATCCGTAAATATTATCGTATAATAAATCCGTAAATTATCTACATATAGTGGACGATAAAATTAATTAAAGTCACCTGCATAAATTAACAATTTTGTGTTAAAGCAAATAATTTTTAAATGAAAATATAGCTGCAGTATTATTATTTTTTATGAAATACTGAGATGTTTACAAATTGTAAATATATCCTTGGCACCATTACAGATAATACTATCTCTCACGCAATTTAATATAAATGTCATCAGTCGTCATTTGAAACGCTTGTTAATAAATTTTGAGATTATTCATACATTTCAATTATTTTTTATGTTCTTATATGTTTCGATGAATAGTTGCTTTCATGACATAGTAGTTTATAAGTGTGGAATTACGATTAATAAGTTTATCTTATTTAGAAAACTGTTTTTAATTTTTGAAATAGGCAAGGGCAAAGATCTTTCCTTAAAGAAAATTTCTGAAATAAGAAACACTAATAATAAATGCTAGTTTTTCAGCAAACGGTGGATCTAATAATTTCATCACTCACTGTATATCAAGATGTTTCGTTATATTACACAAATGCTATTCTAATACAATAATAGAAATTAAATTTAAAAATATATTTAATCAAATATTTTTTATTGTATCTGAAGGTATGAATGATTTTAATCCCGATCACACTGGCATCCTGTAAACCTCAATCAATTAATCAATGTGCAGTAATTAATTAAATATTTTTCTATTTTAATTTGTCAACATTAATCATAAATATCAACAAAGTTGAAGCAACGTGAGCGGAACCAATGAAAATACGTATATAATGATGATTGAATCGACACGTGAAAACATTCAACGGGAGTTGCAGATCCCCAGGTGTAAACGAACATGGGGTGGCGCGTCGATGCGGCAAACACGATTCTTCATCAACGCATCCGAATTTGGGGATCGGGGAAGAAGGTGTGAGGACAATAATTTTACACAGTCGATTTACGGGCGAGCTCAGCCTGCCTCCGTACGCGTCGACTATGTCCTCGAAATGTATATCTCGCGCCCGTGAAAGGTATAGGTATAGGTGGAGATACGGCGGTCGCGGCCGCCCACGTCGCTTTCGGAGTTCTTGAACTTGGTTGACAAGGGCCAACAGGATTTAGGATCAGCGAAGGTATAGCAAGAGCCCGGAGCTAAGCTCTCTTTGCCACGTGTAATCTGACCTGGCGCATCGAGTCACGCGATGTAATCGCCCGTTTCGCCATTCTTAGGCGCGACTGTTCGGCTTATAAGGATCTAATATGATACAAACTCCCATTAGATTAACGAGCATGCGTCGGAAGTAATGTATAATCACAAATGTATATCGAATTATCTTTTCCTGTAATTTATGTAAGTGTATGAATAATAAAATTAATCGATACAAAATTTTTATTAATTACGTATCAAAATGTACACAAATAAAGCTTCATAGACAGGAAAAGAGAAAGCAACGGAAAGGAAAGCGTAATTTATCCAATAATCCATCTTATTCGCGTAATAAATTGACGGAAATAGCATTTCCGTGCGTAAGTAAATATATATCGGAAACTTTTCCCATTCTTCCGATTACATAATTTCACTTTAATTATGCGATATTGTGATTTTACGCGAGACAAACTACGACGGCGTGTAATTTAATGGATGATGGATGGATCAGCGCGACCTCAACGAAAATAAGTTTTATTAATGAAGATGCTGCCTCCATGATGCAATCGTGTCAACGGTTGCTATGTAAGTTTCACAATTTCCTCAACAGGAGATCAATCATTACTTTCCACAGTAGTGCTAAACGCGATGTTCTACAACACATCGTTATCGAACTTATTAGCGATATCAGTTTATAAAATCTTTATAGATAAACGATATAACGAGAAATTGTTAAAATCATCTTATTAAGTAAAAATTCACAGACTTAACGAGTTTTAAATGTTAACATCAGAGATTACTTTCTCCTTTCCTGTACCATTACTTAAAAAATTTGAAGAAATCAATGAGAAATTAATGTAATTTAAGTAAAATGTTATTTTAAACGAAAAGAAACTTTCGCTACGTGAATCGTTACTTTAAAAAAATGAAAAAATTAATTGCTTTTGAAGTCTAAAACAATAACATAAAGCAATTACTCTGAGATGAGAGATTCTAGATTTTTCTTTTTATATACTTAACCGCAAAGGGAAATATAATAATAATGGAGAAAAATATTTTACCTTACGAGCATGTGATTAAAAGTGTATCTACAACTGTTTCACCTTCAATTTGCTCCACGTTTAGTCTCATGTGAAACTGAAACGTAAAGCAAAAGCTTCCGCAATGAAACCTGATGTTCCGCGCTGTCTGGCGCCAAACTAGCCTATTTTACAGACGATAAATGGCCAAAGTGAAACGTATGGGGTCGTTTAGAATCTTATACGGCATAAACGCATTCTGCTGGCTGGCGTGCACCCAGTACGCCAACAGTTAACGCGGTTTAACGAGCTTTGAAATACGATCAACCAGAGAAAGCCCGCGATTCTGCATCGATGCATATCTATCTATTCGGAATGACGGAAAAGAGCCACTATGTAAAAATGTCTGTACCTTCATAAATAAATGCGGATACGTTCGTCAAACGACGAGCGAAGCGACGAAGCTAAAAGACGAGATATGAATTTCGATCAATCATTTTAATGGAAGAAGGAAAACTGATTCACACGGTATACGATTTGACCCGAATTTACTATACTATCGTTTATATTTGCACTTATATATCGATGCTTTTTTTTGACAACAGTGGCAAATGTGTTGTGCTTGTTAAAATACTTAAATTATTTCCTTGCAAATAAATTCTTTCGCAACGTAAACTTTTTCGAATAAATTTTCAACAATCATAAGTATGACCGTCACGTGAAAATTAGAAAAATTGATATGCCAGGCACGGGAAGATTTAAAAAAACAAATTTAATGTATTCAATTAATAAATGAAATAAAATTGTGCACGTGCGTATAAATATGGATTATTTATATCATTATAATATCAATAGCCCCCAAATAATCGTAAAATAAATATTCCCGAACCTCCCTACCGTTAAAAACGTTAAAACGATTTATTTTATCGTGCCTACAGCAGACAGTATATTGTTTCCGCCGAATAAGAATTAGCTGGCAATTAAATTGCGGTTTAATATCTCCTGTGCGCGACGTTATATCCTATTGCCCGAGGTTATGGAGAGAGTATCAACTAAAACAAAAAAAAAAGAATTACCGGGAATGGCGCATATTACCTCAAAGTTTAATTAACTCGATGAATCTGCTCGACGTATAGGCGAACATCGCGTTTCTACGTGTGCAGGACGGACGCATATTGCGCCAAAGCCATAGCGCGAGTAATTCTCTACACAACTATGCTCACGCTGACCGTGCAATTTATTTTCCATACAGTTTTCATGGGCTCTTAACGAGCCCCCGTCGCTTTTGCCCTCTCTCCCTCCCCGCCAGTCCGGTTTTTCTCTCCCTTTCCTTCGTTTTTGTAGTTTTCGCGTGTGTGTATACGGTGTTGCTGATTTTCGCGTATTGTGCATAGTGACGCACCGCGGCGAGGAGCAGACGATACGGGCCCGACAAAGGGAAATGCAATTTACTTTGAAAGCGCTGCTCGCGTACTTGCGTCTGCGTAAATTAGATCCGCACGCATAGTTCGTTTCTATACGTGGCCCTGGTTGTAACCCGGTTGCGCTTTCCCTCCTCCTCCCTCTCTCTTTTCCATTTGCCGTGTCATATATTACCCACTCGTTTCAGGATAACTTCGAGTTTGACTTTAAAATTGTTGAGTTTATATATGAAATTTGTAATTAACTTCGCGTCGCGCTCGAGTGAGAAAAGTTATGCCCATTATTCTGCTGGAGTGTACGACACATCCTACAATAAATTTATTAACTGTCCGTATAAAAGTGCATGAGCTTTTTACGATTTTCGAATTTTACCATTTTCATAGACATTCACATATATCTCTAAATGAAAAATCATAAGGAAAATTCATCGGTATACCGTGGAATATATCGATACGTTCAATGCAAAAGCTGAATATTTTAACAAGAATACAATAAAGAACATAATAATGAGAATATATTAAATTTACCAAATATCCATTGTATAGAATTCATGCCCGTCGATCGGAATTACGTCATGAATTCAAAGAAACATCATTTTAAATTTTACGAGAAAGGCATAGCGCGACGTGAAACGTCAATCGAGAAACAGTGTCGAAAGATATGTCGATAGGACATCACTACTGTCGGGGTTCGCGAAGGTTCTCGACAGGATTCGAGCTACTTGGTCGTCGATTTACGGCTTCTTTGATCCTCTCGAAATCCCCGGGGCATTTACGGAGTTAAGAAAGGTACGCTTCGAAATGTGGTAAAGCCATACGTGCGTACACGAAAAAACGACTGATATCGTAAAACTTGAAAGCAGATAAACCACAAAACATGATTGGATTTGACAGGATCCAGACTGATCAACAGTATTAAGACTATAACTACCTATATACGTGCACTAAAAGAAAAACGTATTAAATTTAAATAAATATAATTATTTAAATTGTACTAATATAATATTTATTAACAAAAAATAAATTAATGTGTTTGCTAAAAATAATAATAATATAAAAATCAATAGTTAAATCAAATTAATTGTCTTTTTACATTTAGCAGTGAAAAAATCAAGTATGCCATATTAAAAAGGCGTTTAAAGATGAAAGAGTTATTGATTTTTTGCGTACCGCAAAAGAGTCTAGACTATAAATTTTATTCATTAAGATAATTAGATATAACGCTACAAATAGGTACATCGAAATAATACTTTTGGTAAATCAACATTAAATCCTCTCTCACGCAATTTGCGGATAAAAATACTGCCAAATACAGAATAAAAAAATGTAACAACGGTATTCCGGGCATAGCACAAATGGCGGGACTGACAAAACGGCGGCAGAAGAATCGAGGGCATAAAGGAAAATGCAATTTCGCTAACCTCAAACACCGACCGGCACACGCAAAAGTACACTGTACTTACACATCTCGCTGGTAGTCCCTGCATACTTCCGGCGGTAGAGCCGCACAATTCAAGAATACCAACCTGCGGACAAACAAACGGGTTAATTAAAAGCTCGGCTCCACGGATGGAGAGGAGAGGAAGCGTCACGGGAGATGGAGCGAGGGCACAATGTATATAGCCAGGATATGGACGGAAAGGGCTGCTGCTGGTATATGGTCTCCTATTTAGGCGCGCGCGTGGCACGCGAACAAATATACGGGATGCAGGCAGAAATATATGCCGCGTATACGTATGCATATGCATTTTCCACGCTGACGTCGAATATGAAATTTTTCGCAATCCGACCGTCCCCGCTTCCCGCTAATCGTTTTCTCTCCGCCCTCGCAAAAATTATGCGTTATTGTTGGCGGACCTCCACGATCGCGTAAACAGGAGCAATCGTCGGCGCAAGAACGCTCAATGAGAGCCCTTTGTTCCATATTACGCGCACGCGCGAAAATTTAATTAACGGTGCAAAAATACGCGCTTGTGCGAGGATGACTCATTGTTATGTCGGTGGAAAATATTGTTTCTCCGAGATATAACATAAAAATAAAATCAGCGGACTAATAATGTATGACGAAAAGGAAAACCGAAAAATTACACAAATAGATTTAATTCTGTAAGTGCTTTGTTGCATCGCCATATCGACAACGTAAAGACCAGAGTACAGACAATTACATAACGCATAATATAGAAAATATAGAAAATCAACCAATCGGAGTCCTTTTTATAGGAAGGAAGGAAATGAAGGACTTTGATTAATTAATTTTCTTATGCATTGTGCACATTATGCAAGACCCTCCCGTTCTAATGCACTCTTATATAGATAACGGAACTCGATAAAAATAAAATTAAAGTGCCTAATGCGAGTGTCCAATGCGAAAATAATCCATTGTGCCTTGCGTAGCCAATTTGTTCGTTCACGGTCGTACAACTGATCGCGACGATAGTCGTAAAGGCGAAGGGGGAGAAAAGCCGCTTTTACGGAGACCACATTGATGGCAACAACTTTAACGACATCCAATGTCCGACGAATAACCAGCTGGGCTATCGCGGACTTTCCTTTTCTCCTTTGCCGCGCAAGAACACCAGATAGGTCTCACACGCACGCGATAAATCGTCGACTCGTAAAACGACGTTTCTCTATTCGGTTAGGGGGAGTTTCAAGGAAATTAAATGCGCTCGAAAGGGTTCATCAAAATGACGCGCGACGAAATTAACTCCCTAGATAAAATACAGACGTATTTCAGCTGAAATTAACTTAGGTCGAATGATGGGACTATTGATCATCTCCTGACAATCTCAATTGAAATAACATATTTATGAGCATAGACACTAATTAAAAAACATAAAATAAATTATAGAAACGTTTTTTTAAATACTTAATACTGTTGAAAATATTGCACGAAATTAATCGGGAATAGAAAAATGACGTAGTATCTAATAATTTGCGACAATTATTATAGACATACAAAAAATGTATCAATGATAAATAATATTTTTTAATTTAAAATTATCAATTTTTTAAATACAATCAGTTTTACTTATGTTTCACAAAAGTTCCAAGAGATATAACTTTATACATATAAAGAATTAAGTTACACTTTATTATTAATGAGAATTGAAAAATTCCAATTTGTGTATTCTGCTGCTGTTATTAGCAATTTAAATATTTACTTCACCAATTTTCACCGGAAACAGTTACATTATAGGGAGCCAGTTGCGTATCTAAGTTGATTAAGTTGCGCTAAGGTTGCTTTCTTGATTCTAGGTGAGGCTAGCGGAACATTGGGGTGCCACCGAAGTTCCGCAGCCCTATGGAAATACGCATAAGCTGCAACCCGCGAGTACTCCCAGCGGTGGTAACATCGGCACACTCCATACCCGAGCGGAGTAAACTTCTCTGATTTCCCCGCTTGTGAAGTAATTATCATCCCCGCGCGCGCGCGCGCGTGCTTATCGCGACGATGTACATCGTTGGCGGGTACTTGAACGTGTAATAATGGAAATTTCAGCGACCACACGCGTTTGCGGAAACCGGCGCACTCGATCAAACTTCGTGCAACTTTGTTGCATGTCACGGTGAAACTCGCAATCTCTAGGGCTACGACGTGATTTTCTCGTTTTTCGCTATGAAAATCTTTGCCAATCGCGCGGAAATGCCTGGAATATTTGCCACGAGTCATTTCGTTTGGCGCTCGCTCAAATGGCAGGAATATCAATGCTCGAAGATAAGACAAAATTAGATGTTTATTTCTCGAAAAGATATTGGTTGTGATTTGTAAAATTTATCCTGCCGTCATTTGTGAACATATTTAAATAAGTGAAAAATAAGTTGACAATCGAGGACAGATCTTGCATATAGTATCTAATTTTTGTATGTCAATTTTAAATATATATTCTATTTATACAAACTGACGCCGCTTACTGTCGGACTTTTAGAACGCAATTATAAACTGAAATAATAATATCACAATTATAAATTAATCATCGATTTAATAATAATGCTACAGACATCTTAAATTATATATTTAACTTCAATAAAAATTATAATCGGGTCTCTTTTATATAATTCCCCGTCACCTTATAATTAAAATATCAATAATTATTAAATTTATTATTTACAGTTATAATATCTTTAACGTTCAAAAATTGCGGTTTTTTACTTAACTCAAAATAAGTAATATTTCTATCAGAAAATATTTTCACTTCTTTAAAAGAATTATTATAATTATCACATACGGTTGTCACATACACATACATATGCAATAAATATTGCCTTTAAAGAAGCGTTTTATTGCTCTAAATTTTAATTGCATCATCACTAAGAAACAAATCGCATTAAAACGGGATAGAGGTCGCTAATTTCCTTGAGCGATCGCGCGGAAATCCACACGAATGTGTGATATCCATTCGAGGATCCATTCGTCACCGAGCCGACGTCTCTGTGGATTCAACCGCAGATGTAGGCCGCGTAGTAACACGCGGATATGCGCGTGAAACGCAGTCGGAGTGAATCCTCGTCGGCCACAGATACGATACTCGGATTCCAACTGCAGTGGGAGGCCAGAACAGGAGAACGGAGAGAGGAGGTGTGACAGGTGCGTCGTGATACGCGTAGCCAGAAGCTGCGCGCAGAATATGTCACACGCCTAAATCGAGATCGCTGCGCGAACTCTAGCCAAACGGTCGAACGATCTTGAACCTCTTTTTGGAAAGCCTGTGCGGTATTTTATTTGGCCAAACGCAGAACAGTGTTGGCCCGGGCCAGATATAGAAGTTCGAAGCGCGGAACACGAATGCGAAATCGCCTCTGCAATCGAGCCTCTCTATGCGACGCGACGCGGACCACGGAAATAATGCAGACTGCAAATAAAGCGAAATCCGGCTGTACACGCATGCCTTTCGTTTTCGATTGAGGATTGATGGATTTTTTTTCTCTCGGACCGCTTGTGAAACCGAAGTGAAACTGATCGCTGTTATGAAATGAAGACTGAGCTTCAGCAGAGCAGTGACTGCAACGCGATCGAACTAATATTTATAAAACGCATAATTATTTGTGTTTCTCTCGGACTTCAATGATAATGATTTATTATGCTATCTGTCTGTGAATCTTACAATTTGTATACGTATCAAATGCTGCTGCGTGAGCGTTGCAACTGCAATGCACGTAAAGGAAACGTAAACACGCGGGCCGTCCGCAGCGTTGCGAGTTTAAAAATGGAACGTACAAATATTTCCATTATTCGAGTTTGGAACAGTACCAAAGATTGATTGGATCGTTGTTAATAAATGCGCGACAGAGTCGAAGGTAAACGCTTGGAGAATTGGGCGCAACTGTCCCCCGGTCATTCATAAGTTTATGGTGCATGAAACGCGCAGCGGGAATTTACATAGCGTGCGTACCTTTCCGCATCTTTTATAACCATAAGTCAGCTGCGACATTTACGACACTTTAAGGCATAAAATTGCAGAGGCCATTAAAAAAAAGGGTGACTACTGTTGCGAATTGCACGCACGAGAAAGCGATTCGCTGACGGACTGATCTTGACCATTGTGATTTTATCTTTTGCACAGGAAATATCTGAATAAACTCAGAAGTTGATTGTCAATAGTTACCTTAAATAATGTAAAAACAATCGTATTTGAATGTGGAGAGACAAAAAAAAATCTCTCTCTCTCATACAATACAAATATATATATTTAAACTTGAAAATCCAATCTTCTGCATCAAATCCCCACAATTAAGTTAAAATTAATGTTAACTAAAATGAGATTAAATTTAAGATTATTAGCCCGCTGTTCTTCGGTAAAGATTACAATAAAAATTATTATCATTCAATATCCCAAAGAGAGGAATTTGTTAGTATTTACTACTTCTGTATGCTTATTTAATTGTCTATATTTAATAAATCTTTCGTTATTTACACCTTATTATTCCAACTTCTTATTTACTTCACTGCACAGTCAACTTCATTAGTGTAAAACAAAGCTTTAAAAATAAATAGTAGAAAACACCGCACGCTGATCTCAATATCACCCTGCTCCACTTTATCTTCATTTTTCTCAATTTTCGTTCTTACATATATTTTCCAATTATCAATTGACTCTCGCCGCCTGTCACCGAATTGATCAACACACTACGATAATATCTGTAAGTCTGACCTAAGTAACCGATCCTGTTCAGAAATGAGTCGCTCAACTCGGAGAGGCCAAGCTAAGCGTCCATAACGGAAACCGGCATGTGCGTTGAAAGTCGCGGGAGGAAAAGCGGTACGAGAAGACGGTAGTGGAAGAAGAGAGAGAACGAGAAGGAAAACGGCATTTCTAGGGTAATTTTAGATCGGTAAGATAGCGCCTGCGGTTCACAAGAGAGAAAAAGACGGAGAGCCGGCTGGGCGCGAAGAAGAAGGAGGACGGAACGAGACCAAGAAGTGAGAAAGAGAGAGAGAGAGAGAGAGAGAGAGAAAGATCTCGAGGTGGGAGAGCAGCATCGCCGGAAAATAGCGGGAGAGAGAAAAAGAGAAAATTGAGACGGGTCACGGAGCGTTTACGAAAGCGAGAATGAGAGATAAAGGGGGGAAGGGAAAAACGTGAGAAAGAGAGTGAGAGTGCGCCACGGAGGAAATTTTGGACAACACCGAGTGAGAGAGAGAACGGAGAAGGAAACGAGGCGGAGGACTGAGGAGGAAGAGAGAAAGACGGAGAGGAGTTGAGAAGGAGGTAGACTTCGGGTGCGAACGGTCTACTCTAACGCAGTAATGCCGACCAGCTCCAACCGGGTGCCGCCAAATCGAACCCTGGTTCGAATTCCGCACGGCCGTGGCCGCGGAAAGAAACAAAAGAAGGAGGAAGAGGAGGAGGAGGAGGAGGAGGACGAGGAGGAGGACAGGAAGAGGAGGAGAGGATAACGATAACGAAGACAACGGCAACGACGACGACGACGACGACGACGGGGAACGTGAATAAAAAGAAGTCACGACAGTGGAAGAGGAAGAAGAAGAAAAAGGTACGTGCCAAAGAAACTTCCTGTCTTCTCGTACGGGGTGTAAAGAAAAGCGAGGGGTCAAACTTGATTTGACGTGACATAGCGAAGCTTAGGGAGAAAAGGGGTGGAAACGAGAGAAGATAGGAGAGAAGCTTTTACGTCCGGAAAAGGAAGAAGCCAATGATGACAGCCAGATGGGCTGACGTTTCGGTCGTCTGGTTGAAAAAGTGTGTCTAAATGTGCCCTTACTAACCCGATGGTTGCTGAGAAAGTAATATTACAGTTATCGCGGTGCATTTTTGTGATTTTTGTGATTTTTGTGATCTCTGTTTACTGAAATCTAATAACGCGATGACACATATTAGATTGTTGATGTCTGCTTTCGTCGCTTTATCCTTAGCATAAGACTCCTTTCTAAAAATAGGGCAAATGAAAAGGAGGAATCTATTAAATTAATATTAATATCGATTAAACTAACCTCAATGCGCCTTACTGTGATTAATGCAACAAACAGCACTTATAAATGCTTTGAAATATTGGGATCACGGTAATTAGCATGTATCTATGATAAATAAACAAGAGCTTATTAATAAAACTAGATAAACCATAAAGCGCACGATTTTCATTCTAAAATATTTTAATCAAGAAAAGCGGGTTATTCACAACGACGCGTCCGGTCATTTATTTTTCCCCGTGCGTGGATATTTCTCACATGTCCGGCACATTCCTTGCAAAAAAAATCAGCATAGAAAAAGTGGAAGTCGAGAAATGTGAAGTTCGAAGAAATTGGAAAAGCGACGGTCCCTCCCGGACACACCAAGAATGCTCGCTCTGAAGAATGTTTCCCGCTGCATCGTCTTCTGCAGTTTTCACGACGTCGTCGTCGCGGTTTTACGATGTTCTATTAGAATCGAAGGGCGCGTTTTACTCGTCCCGCGTTGCTACGGGCATAAGAAGAAGACGGACGAGGTGAGGCAATAAAGCGGACGGAACCGAGAAAACTCAAGGTTATCTCGGCGTAAAGAGAAAGAAAAATAACCGATCTTCCGATCTCTCGTTCTGTTCCGGAAACGTGCTCGAAGATACCCGCGGACATAAAGAATTTCTACGGTAGAAATGAAAGGGAAAGAGAAAATAACGACATGAACAAGAGATGAAATCACGTTACAGACTGATTCTGAAAAATTGAAAATGTCTGCGCCAGTTATACGGTGTCCCAGAAGATATTGTTTAACTGCTAACTTCACGGTTTTCTGTGACAGGAAGTTACAACCGGAAAAGCACTATTTTACAATTTCATTAAAACTATATATAACACATTCAAAACTGTATCAATCCAAAAAAGGACCTTAATATAGTGCTTGCAAAATATTTAAAAAAAATTAAAAAGTCATAAAATTAATTGATTACTTTATTATTTTCTTAAAAAAAAAAAGACAATTTTTTCTGACACCTACATCCCGTCAACTGTTTGAAGATTGTCAGAAGCACTCGCTAAAACTTTTCGCCGTTTTCTCTCGCCGCTATATATATCCAGATGTTTACATTGCCGGCGCAATGGAGGCTTTGGTTGGGAGTGCGGACGCGCGTTTTTCTTTTGTTCTGTTCGGGATTACCATCTGCCTATCGCGAACGCAGTTTATTCGGGAATTTGTCGCTGGGGAGTAATTTTCCCCCCTTTGCGATAATCCTTGAAATAACGTAGCAAAATAATGCGTCATGAAAGCAAATATTACAATCTCGTAATATTACCACGTTCATAATTTATATTACCACGCTTTTAATTTATGAAAATCGAAATTTTCTCCCTCGGCATATTATTTCCTATATATTTTCACAATCGACTCAACATTCGATCTCATTCTCTTGAGGTTGTTTTTGTTTTTTCTCGAAAGAGAAGTCCAGAGCGTAAAATCTAAATGCGCGGGAGGAAACGCGAGGAGTGGTGTACCATATATTGCGAACTGTGTGTGAAGACGAACACGTGGAATAAAGATAGATACCGTAAAGGAAAGGACCTCGCGAACCGCGTCAAATTGCGCGTGCATTTATCAACTGCCGTCCTGCGTGGAGGTGGACATTGAGACATTCGGTCGAGAAAACCGGGACAGTAACAGCACGTCTCCCGTAAAAATACCTTCTCTTCGCCGTTCGCTGCCTTTTATTGCCCGACCCTTTTATTGCGCTGTACGCCACAGCGACTGAGTTGAGTACAATTAGAATCCTTTTTTCCTCTCGTCACAAAATCGAGTTTCGCCGTAATGTGGCCGACGTTCGTTTCGTGCTTCACTTAATCCTTTCATTTTTCTTACCGTCAGTCTTTGATTGCAGAACGAAAATTACAGAACGATTTAGCCTACCTATGTGATAGAAATGTAGACGATATTCTGAGACGCAATACAGCGAATCTTCGCAACGACTTTCCGGTACACCTTTTCGTTGATATTTACATCTTCAAAGATAATAAACAATTTGAAAATTGTTTTTATATCTACATAGAAACTTTTTATTTGTAATATTTTTATGCAATAATGAAAATTAAATTCAAATTAATTTTTATCTTAACAAGATTAAGAAATTGAATTTGAAATTGTATCGTGACTAAAAATATAGGAAGAAAACACTTTGAAATATAAAAATAATTCTGAATCACTCTAATATACAGATACCGATAAAGAAGTTTCGGAACGACTTGAAGATCTGAAAGGAGAATTATTTTTCTGCGTACGAGAAGTTGTTGCCATTATGAGTCAGACAACCGATGTAGACATTTAAGTAGTCGCGCTCGAGATTTCTCGGACGAAGAAATAAACGACGACACGCTAAGATACAACATTTCATGTTATGCACGATAGAGATACAATGTCGTAACGATAAAATCTCCTTATGATCGTCGTCCGAGCGTCACAGAGGATTCGTAAGAACCGGCATTCGTAAATCCGCACTTCGTAAACCGTTTCTGAAGCTGCTGTGCGCGACCGCAAACGGTAAACGCGACAGTAAACGCGGGAATACGACAAGGAAATTTATTTTGCGACACGTGAAAGCAGCGCGTGCTGCGCGTGCAGCATAAAAACGCGAGCTTCCTTGAAAACTTAGTCGAACGATCGTGAATAGAACTCTTTCGAAAGGTACACTAAACCTGAAAAGTTTTAAATCGCCGAAGAAAATCTCTGCTCCATAAAACTTCAACAACTACGATATAATATTATATAATATAACAATACTGTACATCGTACAGGTATATTTCTCAAGTTTTAACTTTCGTAATAAACTTTTAAATAAATTTAAAGCAGACTTTTTTTTTCTACATTGATACTTGAAGATAGATTCGCAATGCCTGAATTACAAAATCGGCTGAGAATAATGGCTTAAATTAAAGCTATTGTGTCACTGAAATTTATATTTTACTTCTTTCGGAATTTCTCAATTCGCGGCTCAATTACTGAGACGTTTGACACGGAATATTAAATCTACTACTCATTTCTTGCCTTTTGGATCTGGACTTTTTGAAGGATCTGTTCCCGGTGGCTCGACCGACTGGGGTTGACTACGAGGTGTTTACACACTGCACTGTCAGACTATACGTTCATATGGGATGCTCTGAGTTATTTCTGTCGCAAAGAATAACGAGCCTACGAGATTCCAAATTGCCGTGAAAGTATCACGTGGGAGCCCTCGATCTTTCTCTCTCTCTCTCTGTCTCTCTCTTCCTCTCCGACGATCAAATTTTCATCGCTGCGATCCGGTCCGAAACGATCGTTCGACCCGAACACAAAAATGCCGCGTAAAAGCTTTTTTCCTTCGCATCAACCAATCTGTCGGCCGTCGACCGTAATAACGAGCGAAAGAATTAATCGTCAACGGTAGCCTTACGAGTCGACCGATGATTCATTTCTAACTCGGCAATCGTGCGTTTTTCTTGGAGTCTTTCCCCGTTCCATCAGACCGTTGACAGGTCGGACGTACTCGAAAAATCAGTCGAGGCAAGTCGCGTAGAGCAGCAAAGGCTGCCTGGTGCTGGCCGTTTCACGAGCGGCTTACTTTTGCGCACTTTTGCTTACGTCGCGACTGTGAGAAGTTACTAAAAAATAAATTAAGCTTAATAGAAATGTGATTGACCTGGATTTTTTTATAAATGATTTTTTAGCAGAAGAAAATATAAGAGTTTGAGTGATTACTTTTCGATGAGAAATCGGTTGTGTGAAACTGTGTTGTGTGAAATATTTGTTACCGTATCAATATTTACTACTTGTCGTAAGAGACAAATGATTAAAAACTGTATGAATATCAAATACTTCCAAGGAAGATAAATTACGAAAGATATCTCATACTTCGAAATGACAAAGAAATATAAATGGACAAGAAAATAAGTTTGACAGGTATTGTATCTAGGACAAAGGACTCAACGTTGACAATGGCAAATGATAAGTAATGAACGATTTTCGTATTAAAAGAAAGTCAACTCTTAAGATCGTTAAAAAAAAAATCTGTTAAATATATATTTCACAATGAGTCCTAAATGATGTCAAATCTGTGATACCACCATAAATACGTAAAAGGGCTTCAGTGTACTTCCGAGAGAGCATGTCGCATGCGGTCGTCACAACGAAATGATTCATGAGCCGTCGCGAAGACGTACGATCCAGGAGGGATCCACGGCTGTGTCCTCGCGCCAACCAAGGTAACCCGCTTTCAAGGGCAAAACGATAGCATCGCAACCCAAGTTTAAATTGGAGGGTCGGCCGCTTAAGATTCAGTTCTATAAACTTGAAAGTTCAGTCCCACTTCCAAGATGGAAGGCAAATCGAGGGAGGCCGAGCGCCGCGAGAAAGGAAGGGTGGGTCACGAGAGGAAGGAACAGCGAACTTCCGAAGACGAGGCTTACGAAAGCTTGACGCTGCAATTAGGCAAGCATTTTCGATTGAATTCAATTAGCCGCCTCCGTGGCCTCGTCGCGAATCCGGATTGCTTCAGCGGAGTGACTTCTGTGCGCGCGCGGTGGAATATTTGGCTTGTATTGTATTCCCGGCGTTTCCTAAAGTATACGAGAATTGCAAATGGAGACCATCTCGTTAGCATTCCTCGTGAGGCATCTAAGTACATCTCCACTTCATTTTATTACTATTATTAGACATTCCTACCTAAAGAGGATAACCTGACCGTGTCCCATGTGACTTCTTTTATTGCGCGCGTTTTATATTCATTCGTTTAATATTCTGCGGTGAGAAGCGAGATAGTATCTGCATAATTTATATACGAGTAACTTGTTGCAGAATTATGCATTAATTCCGATAGAAAGACTAGCTAAAAAAATATTTTCTTAGAAAAAAGTTAAGTCCTAAATAATAACATAAGCGTCATCAATGAATCACAATCAGAAGACAATTTTAAAATACATTTTTTCATTAAAAAAAAAAAAAAACATTAAATACATTTTTTTTAAATAATTGCAAATTTAAATGTTTTCTTCATATTATTTATGTATGTACGCTATATTAGCTCTTTTCTTTATGTCGTTCATTACGTAAATTATTATAGATTTTAAATATAATTATTAGCATTTCTCCTGTGCTGGATTAAAGGCAAGATGTTATTGGCAACAAACATGGGTCCTCATCTAAAACTTGATATATTTCCATTTTTAGCCAGAAGCGAAATATCGACGAAACATGTCGCATTATGAATAAACGAAGCGCATACGAAGCATCTCGCTTAATTGGACACGACTCGTTCCGAATGAAAAGCCCGAGAATGGCGCGCGGCACCCACGTCGGAACCATCCTCTTCGTTACGTCCGACATGTTTTCCATCGATGACGGATATATCGGGGTCTCGGACGTTTGCCCTCGAGCAGAATTTTACAGTGAAAAGAAAGAAAAAAAAATACCAACGAAACTTGACGAGCAATAATTAAAAAACTGTTGAATCGAACACCGGGAAACGATCCAGTTAACGATCGCGTTCGCAAAATTAAATCTTCGCGTCGCATCTGTGCGAGCAACTCGCATCCGGTGCATGCTAGCGGCGACTGCGCGTAAATCATTCGCAACGTGCATTCGAAACCACAGTGTGCTACACGCGTTTCCGCGCGGCACTTACGCACTGCGAGACGCGCCGCAACGAGAAGCCGCGACGATGCACGTGTTAACGTCACGCCGGTAAATGCGTCGGCGACACGTGTCGCGCATGTAATCCATGGGCCCGTCGTTACCCCGGCTGTATGTCATGAACACCATTGACATGTTCTACACAGTGTTTCCCGGGTTAATCGCTATCTCCTTAAACGGTATGCCCTTTAACAGATATAGACTGGATCTTTGCTTAAGCTAAACTTATTAGTGTCAGAATAAAGTTTGATAAGTTTACCAAAAATAATCGTATATCTCTTTCAGTGTTGTAAATATGATAATCTATTATACCTTCATATAATTAATCTTTAAATCACATTTCAGTTAAAATAAAATTGTTATTGAATAACAAATAAAATATTAATTTCAGATTTTCAGAAAATGTAGAGATAATTTGAATAATTGATATTCACGAAGACAGTAAAATTTTATAATCAAATATCGAAAGTTACATTGTATATGTGAATTCTTCATTAAAACAGCTAGCTATTTCGTTAACTATTTCCAATTTTAATAAATGTTAAACCAATTGTTTTCGATGTTAAAAAATTAATGAACAAATTTAGCATAAATATATATCGACAAATTCTGATGTCTTAATTTTCTTCCAGGAAGTAGCAGTGCATAGTTACGTATGCCCATTACGGAGGACAAACAAAACGGAAGTTTCAGCTCCATTTCAAACAATACAGCGATGTAAATGTAAGTGAGGAGATTTCCCTTTAATATGAAAAGACGTCGATAGCACAAATCATTCCGTGAACAGCAACCCGTCATCGCTTCGCTTAATAATAACACGCCCCGTCATCGATTCCATTCCAACGCAGCCGATCATTCGAATCGAGATTTCGAATTGCGGGAGGTCTGTCTCGCGTCGACCTTCGAGCGAAACGCCGCGTTACACCGAAAGTAACCGGCCCGGAAATCGTTAAAATTGTGCACACGCCGGCTGGCCGATAACATCCCGATCTTGCACTTCACGGTGCAAATTCGATTTTTGCACGAGGCGTCACGGTCGCTACATCGTTTACGTTTCACGCCACGCAGATATGCTTGTGAGAGGAGGGCGGACCTGCTTTGTACGCAATATCATCATATAGCGTGAGTGGATACAAAAAATTTTAAATCCTGCATCAGGTAATGCACTAAAAAAGTTTCAAAATACATGAAAAGTTTATTTGAAAGGAGGGTAGCAATTTTCGAGGGTTTTCCGATCACTCGAGGATCGTTTTTTTTTTATTTGTATGTTTTCTTGTGATTTTTCTTCGTATAGAAACCGAAAATAATCACTATAATAAAGTCAGGCTAAAGGAAAAATTGGTACATTGAAATAAAATGATCCCCGAGTGATCGGAAAATCCTCGAAAATTTCTACCCTCCTTTCAAATTTCAATGAATTTTCTTAATTTAGAAAGTTTTGTATTCAAAGAAATAAATAAAAAGTAAACAACTTTCTTTATATATTTTAAAAAGAAAATATTTTTCAGTACTTAACCATATTTAAAATTAAAACATATAACATAACATCACAATTCAAGACTTATTAATTTAAATTATAGTACAGCAGCGTACAGTACTGATAATAGCTATCAAATGTTGAGTGAAATAAATTTCAATCAAATGTTCAATTAATATAACCAAAATAATTTCTCAATGTTCAATTAATATATTCAAAATAATATCTTTCTAAATATGTATTTAGTAGTTATTACCAGACGTTAATTATATTATTATATTTATTATATTATTATATGTTAATTATATTATTATATTATTATATTTTGTAGTATTCATTAATATTTAAAAAATCAAATTATTTTCAGTTATATTAACTAATCATTTGAATAAAATGTTATTTTACTCAATAATTGAAAGCTACTAGACTTTTTTTCAATGTAATATCCCGCATGTTATAATTTAACTATCTAGCTATGTATTGAAATTCGCGATTGCGATTATTTGGTATTAACAGATTGCGTATCGAAATCCATGTGTGGTTTATATCGAGGATTATATCGGTATACCGATATGTGCGAAACGCGTAGCAGCTAAACGCGTATCCGTCGAACGGACCGGAAATCGTTAAAATTACACGGCCGCCAGGTGGTCGATAGGTAAAATATAGCACTTCTCTCTCTGAAAAAAGCACTTCATGAGTGAGATCAGGATCTATTCTAATCGCGAGTAGAGAGGTGCGAAAAATTTATTCGAACAATAAAATAATTATATAAATATTACATTCATATGTAAAAGCTTATATAGCTCTGTTTTCACTAATATTTCATATATTTAAATAAATTGTCAAATATCAGAAATATTTTATTAAAACATTATGAATTGTCGCAGCCTTTTTTCATTAAACTTCAACATTCAATTCCTTTTTCCAAACGATAGATTAAAAAATACATAGTCGCACAATTAAGATTATGTATATTACGTATATTTGATAACACATCTATTCTTCGGCAAAAACATTAAAAGAATAGCATTGCCGAAAAGATGACGTTAAAGTACTTAGGACGAATATATATTTCGTCTTAACACCGTGCAAAGTGCAAACGTGGCAACAGAGAGGATAGGAGAAAGACGTCCTCATTAATCCTTCCGGCTTTATCCGGTCGCGCTTGGCACGTATCTTAAAGGTCCTCGCAGAAGTTGTGATAAATGTCATGCAAATGTGCGCCTCTTAACGAGCCCTAAGTTTTTGCCCGGCAGTGCGAAAACTTTTGTACTGTTAAAGTTCATGTTACAAAGGAGATACATCGCCCCCCGCCATTCTGTCGCGTCGTCATGCTTAAAAGAGCGTAATTGTTGCACGTAACTTCTGGGGTCTCTCTTACGTCGTCGTTTCACATCAAAGACCTCTCGCGTCCTATCTTGTTAAATTGTGAACCCGCAAACAACATACGTCAACAGAACGTTTCACACATAAGCATTTTATTTTGCAAAATCTACGTCGGCGCTTTGCATACGACGTATTTGTTTATAAATAGTTCTATCATCTGACGCTGCGCCCCAAGAAATTCATTAATCATCCGTACAAGTAAAACTAGTTTAATTAAACAGAACTGGTCTATTTGCGACGGACAATAAAATTAATTTTGAATAAATTTAGTTAGATAATAGTAGTATATAAAATTATCAAATATTCTTTCTTTAATTCGCTGAAATGTTTGATACTAAAACATTTCGTAAGATAAATTTACATTAAAATTAAATTATCGATGTTTCAAATTGTTATAAAAATACAAATACGATAAGAATCTCAATCATTTTCGAGAAATTTTAAATAAAAACTGCAGAAATAAATTTTCTTTATATAGATATAAAATTATATAGATAATTCGTTTCGTAAGTAATTTTCGCCGACAAATACAACGTTAATTTTCGTGTTAGACATAAGTCATGAATCATCTGTTATTTGGAATGTGTTCAAATCGAATATCTGCTCAAGTCACACGTCAGTGTGTCTGAAAAAACACTGTTTTGACTACTCTGATTTCGCGATCTTCGTATATTTATATACGTTTTCGTGTAATATTACCTTTTTCAGAATGATATATTATGAACGAAAGAGAAAAGTTTCGTCTTTGTCATTTACCTTTTTATCATTTTCTTTCAACGTTAATTAAAAGGATCAACTTCGTTAAGAAAGTCCGCAGACGTATGACGAAGTGTAAAGTTTTTTCGCTCTTTTTCTAATTATCGCGTGAGGTAGCCCAAAGATAATTACAAGTTTCTAATGCAAACACGAGAAGATCGTTATTTGTACAACAATGGAAAGAAAAGAAGCTAACTTAATGAAAAAAAGATCAAAGAAGTAAGAAAATACAAAGCTAGATATTGATGCCTGATGTTTCTGCATAAATTTTAAATCTGTTAGTTATAAAAAAAAACTGCAAACCGATTACTGTCGGACTTAAAACGCAATCACAAAACTGAAGCTAAAATAATATGATATTTGCTAATGATGTCTATACTAGTATCTAGAAACACTATAAAAAACTTATTAGAAAAAATATTGCTTCACCCAAATCTAGAATCTTCTGACTATTCAAGGCGCATATCTTTTTCAATTCACAATACATTTAAAATAATACTTTTACATCTGTCGTTATAAAATACACATTTTATATTTTAATACCTCGTTATAGCTTTTAATTTATTAATTTTAATTAATTCTTCTCGTTTATGAAACTATTGAATTTTATTCTTTCCGCCGGTATAATTTTCTACATATTTAAGTCAATTTTTCTTAAAATATGATAAACTTCTATTTTTTCTTCATACTTTTCTCTCCTTCTTGCTTTCTCTTTGTGTCTATTTTCAGAACAAGGCAACAACAGGATCGAGGATACACTTGCTTTATTACATCATCCTCTTTGATGCCATTCTCTAGACTTTGAATGTCGTAAGAAGAGCGGGCAAGAATGAGAGAGAAACAGAGGAAACTCTGAGAGAGCAACATCACGAAAAAAAGTGTCTTTCAAAGCGGATACTCGTTTCCTCCTACACATAAGAGCGAAATGTTTTACCATTCCGCGCATTTACTCGAACACGCGTATCGGATAGTCCGCGTTCTACGATACAAGAAGCAATCCTCTAAGCGAAGCTGTCGAGATTTTAAATCACGTACAATATCCTGCAAAACTTCCTTCAAGTATCCTTCATGATTTCTTTTGCGACCAAAATCTCACCAAATAAAACCTTTCTTCGCAATAGTTCTTACAATATCAATACATTGCAATGCTTAGACAAAATAGATTTCACTATTCACTATAGTGTTCAAAAATATTAATTATATGATTGTAATTATAAATATAAATTATATGACTATATTATTTTATAATTATATAATTATTATTATATATATATATAATTTCTAATATATATATTTTTTTTCAGATAATAGGAACAGAAATAATCATCTTCAATAATCAGGTCAAAGAATGTGCAGAATTCATAGAAGAAAAACGCTACAAAATTTAAGAAGTCGACTAATCATTGAAATTACATACTTCGATCTCCGCAACCGTTTCGAGCCTTTCCTTCAAACTCCGAAGCATTTTTCAAGGACCAACGAATCTTCAAGTAACAGAGGCATTACGCATCATCATATATAGATAATCGCTTCACACACTGCGAGACATTACGTATCGCAACTGCTCATCGTTCTCGCGAGAACAACTTTTCCGCGACTACACGGACGCGTCCCACCGGATAGGAAAGAGACTAGATACTGTGATAGAAGCTAGAAGTTCAAGCTGCAACTTTAAGTCCCTCGTGAATAATCGCTGGCGATTTCCTAGGGGCGAAAATCTCTACATTCATAACGGTGCGCGGTATTCAACCGATGACTGCCACAGCCGGCCGAAAGATTGCAGAAAATCCACCCGAGCGACGAGATAAATTCCCTCGCGTGTACCTCGTGGACGTGCAAAACAAATTTAAAAAAGAAAGAAGAATAGAACGAACGAGTAAGAGAAAGAGGGAGAAGTAAAAGAAAAACACAAGAACGGGCGCTTAAAAGTAAGAGAGGTGGTCGCCTGAGCACGCTGATAAACGCTGAATAATGGGGACGCAAATTACGTGCGAGGAATACTGCGTGAGAAATGAGTGCCCGATGCAAATTCCGCTGGCCGCTAGGACGATGCAGCGACCGGTGCTGCCGGATACTGTAACTCCATTTAAACGATTCACTACGACCACGTGGACCGAGGATAGGCTCACGAAACGAACCGGCAGTCCATCGTCGTCTCCGTGACGATCTGAGAGAGGATGTACGTAATCCCCGGAGGAATTAACCAATTAGTACTGGCAGTAGAGGATTTGCGCTAAGTTAATACAACGACGAGTGTCAACACAACGGAGATCGTAGATAGATTACGTTACTCGCCAGCAACGATAGCTCTCGACTCCGTTCTCGCAATATGGACCAAGGTACGTAATCCGCAGGATACTACAACGCGTTATAGCCTTCATGAAGCATACGCGAAATTTTCGACGGATTACTCCTCGACAACTCAATGGCTTTTAACCTTGGTTTCACGATGCAACAGCGTGGCGATATTAAGTCTGTATAGACTACATGATATCACGAGTCAGTGTACAAACTTTGCAGTACTACAAACCAGCATGCACAGTCTTCACAATAGGGAGTGACTCGGCAAGTAGAGTACCTGTTCGGTCCCTCCGGCATCAATTACACTTCGCTTCCCGGATTTGTTCCCGGGATTGACGCAGGCAGACTCCTCGCCGACGAAGTGACTGTGCGATTATTCGAGGAACGTACGTTCGGCTTTAAACGGAAGAAATGGCTTCACGCCGCGTTGCCCTGAAGATCCAGCGTGTCGGCGCGAGTGCGCACCTTTAATCGTTACAGTGCGGAATTGTAATAAAATTAATATATGTATAATATTATAAAAACTAATTTCCCGTTATTATACAAGTTGATACGGGATTAAGACATGCGTGTTAAATGGCTACAAGTGATCTTTCAGTGAAGATAAGGTTTAACGATAAAGAGAATTTGGTATCAGGTTTAATAATGATATACGTATGTAATAATATAAAAAATTTTTAACACTTTTAGATAATATAATTTTGCGAATTGCTATACAAAGATTATAATAACAAAAATTCCTATCGTTAAATGACAGAAAGTTATTAGGTGTTCAATACGATAAGATTCACCGTGAAATAAGAAAACTACCGAGGAATTGCGAACGCTTCGAAGTGAGATGTTTCATGATACAATATATAAAGAATGAAGATAAACACTTTGAAACGAATCGTCGGATTTGCCTACGCGATAAAAAGAACGTCGAGTGGTTAAGTCATAGGCTGCACTCGTCAAATCCGACAAGCGTGAAACCTTTACGCTCGGAACTTTCTTCAAGTAACGCCGAAGATCAAACGGAGGATCAAATAGTTACGAGGAACGAGAGTATATCTCGCGAAAGTTTCTCGAGAGCAGAGAGGGAACAAGGGAGAGTCGCGTGGTGCTCTCCTCTCAAGAGGCCGCGCGCATGGCGCAGCCGATCATCGCGGACAATCGGTCACTCGTCGCGATCCGCTCTTTGTGATACACCACGCAACACCGTTCGCGAAATAGGAGGAAGACAAGTGACGCAAAAGGAACAAGATGATGGCGGGAACCGGAGTGGGTGGTGTCGGTGGAGTAGGGATGCTGAGGACCAGGCGGCGGGACATCAGTGTCAAGCCAAATAGAAAACTCGATCGGAAGTCCTCGAGGGGGATGATTTACGAGAACGAGGAGCTCAGACTGAGGACCATTCACATCAACGCCGAGGTGGAGCAAGGTAAAGGGAGAGGGATTCAAGGGGAGGCGCGCAGATTTGTCGATGAATCGAAGGTGAAGGAAATCGCGACTGTGTGTCGTTTCGAAAGGACAATGTCGCGATTACTTCTTCTTTCCTTCGACTCGATCGACTTGATCCCAGTTAATAAAAATGTTCGCAACGGACACAAGTGGGATAAAATGATTTTCAATACGAAAAGAGAGATAAAAAATCGTTTCCAACTTTTTTCTCTTCCGACAAAGAGATATGTATGTTGAATTTAGTGGCTAGAAATTCCGTTATGAAACAAAGTTAGACACACGAAGCTGTTATCTGAATTTTTTGCATCTTGTTAGTATAACACTGTTACTTTATTCAGCTTATATTTATTACTTACGCCGTTTCATTTTTTTTCCCTCTTGTCCAGAATGTTTTAAGCGAATTTTATTAACGCAGTTGCTCTGAACGCTACTGTCTGAATTATTAATTTACCGTTATAGACGATTCACACTCGGGGGCCAAATTAATTTCGCAGGGACTTCCATTACGCGTTAGTGGCAGGCCAGACCAACTAATAATGTTAAATATTTGATCCTCTAGGGTATGACTGCGCCAAAGCAATCAAGGATTAATTTAACTACCGTGCTAAAGGAATTTTTGATATGTTATAGGAAGAGCAAGAGTTTCGAACTTTTGTTATTCTATTAAAGTCAACAAATATCGCGATTAAAAAAGAAGCTAATATCTTGACGATATACACGTTTTATTACGATACATTTACTGTAATAAAAAAGTTAATCCTAAATTTATCAAAAAATATCTTAGAAATTTAATTAAACCACCCTTCCGTAGAAATTATTACTTTCTCTCTTTCTCTCTTTTCTTCTCCTTGCAAATACTCTATAGAATTAATTATTTGAGTATTTTTGTACTTTACTAGCAGATGTTTTAATAAACTCGTTTGGCGCAATTGTGCTCTCTGAAATTGAGGGTCGTTTTATATATAAATGAATACCATTAATCTCGCGAATCTCACTACCATCGCTTTAATTATGAATTCGTCATTACGAGTGATACCAAACAAAAGGTCAAATATATTTCATATACGTGACAAACCACGGGGAATTTTATTGCGCGACTGTGGTAGATGCTGGTAAACTGCATCGCGCCGCGGTCATCTACAAATAGACGCGTGCATACATCAGATTGAAGTCGCCGTACGAACTTACTGCGAACTATTTTCGAGGCCTGGCCTGCACACGCTGAATTTGTCCAGTCGGGTAAGCGAGTAGTACAGTTTCTAGTACCGGCGGTCACGATTCAGCAGACTTGACTCAGTTGCTAAATGCGCTTGAGATAGATGACGCAAAACGCATTCGCGCTCCAGTTTCTAAAGAAACGTTCGCTTTCATCGCGTGACATCAATTTAATCTAACAAACGATAAAAAAAAAGTAGTGTCTCGATAAATCAAGAGAAGGAGAACTTTACCAGTGATTTATTATAACTGAACGTGAACAACGACGAATCCACGTGGTTGATTGAGTTAATCGGTAATTTTATAAGCTATGAAAATTTAAAATTACTAGTCAAATAATAGTTTAAAAAAGGACCTGAATCGTTTGAAAGTGAAACGCCAATTGTGGAATTATTGAGGATTCTAACATGGAAAAGCTCGCAAGAGGCTGTCATTGACTGCTTGATTAATCACATTTCTTCGACGTTGCTCGATTAACAAAATGGTGGGTATAATCGTCTAGCTTTCATTAAGTATTAGATATGTTTTAATTAAACTTCAGGAATGAAATTGCGAACGAATATGCAAATATCGCGAGTGAGTACGATGTTAATACAAAAAAATTTGAATGACGACACATGAATCGCGCGTCTACGTAATTTTCTCGAGATTTATTTACCCGCGGAGCCAAGAAAAGCTTTGTTTTGGCAAATATTCCGGGATGGCGGGTTTGTTCTCTTAGAACTCGAGATCCAGATGTCGACGCTGTATAGATTCCAAAGACCTGAACGCTAACTTCTTATCCTACGTAATACCGTTGAGACGTCAAACTGATCTCGACTTCAGTCTTCCATCGATGGAGCAATCAGTGACTTAAATATTTTGAAATGCTTCAAGTATTAATAAACGTTTGAGTCAAGCCATAAATGAATAAACATGATAACTAAAAATGTATTTCGGGCAATGACGCATAAATTTCGACATATTTAACGTTATAAAATAATAATCACAATAATTTTACAGTTTCTCTCTATATTTATATCATTATAGCTATTATTTTCATGAATAATTATTCCTTAATAATTTTTTAATTAAAACAGAAACAAAATTGCAAGTATTTATAATATATACGCGTTTAAACGTTTTAAAAAATTTTATTATTTATTTAAAGCCGCGAGCAAAGTACAAATTTTATATATTATATAATTACAGTTTTATAATTTGAAAGCTGAAAATTATAAACACTTAGGATCACTTTAAAAAATTATATACACTTTAGGATCACCCAGTACATATAAATACAAAAAGTATGTCAAACACTCTCGTCGAATCAGGATAGCGTCTCACGAGTTTTTTTGTTCCTTCTAACACATTATGCAACCGGATTATCATGGCGCATTCAAGTGGCGTGCAAAGAAAATTCTTCACGATTAGAAAAACTGACAGCACGCCGAGAGGGTTCAAAGTGAGTCGTTCTAGGATCAATCTACCGGTTACTTGGACCCTTTCTTTTCTACTCCCGTCTCATGGTCGCTCGATGGGAAAACCAGACACCTACGTCAAGCTTGGAGATTATTTTGAGTCCTTTTTCAACCTCTTGATAGATTATATCTCCGCGTGAAGAAATGGCGCCAGTCTAATGAACAATTTATCATCGGCCAGGTTTGCACCGACACCGAATTTCTTCAATATCAAAAAATATCGCGCCACTGTCGGACTTCAAAACTGATGATATTAAACATAAGAACTGGCAGTGTCACTTCTCATGACAAATGATATTAAATCGTGGAAAATAAATTGTCGAAGAAAATGGACGGAGCCAAAAATGCGTTCGAGAACGTAATCGCTAAAAGAATCTGTGTTTGACATTCGTATAGATTAAATGATATCATGTTTTAACGTTTATATATATAGTGCAGCTTTACAATGAATGCGAACGTATAAACTTAAATAATATATGGACTTGTCAGGGAGAGATTTTTTTCTCGGTCAGAACTATAGCTTTTACATAATATCGCGGTCAAGGCAAATAATAAAATAGCAAAATTTATAAGATCGTCCCCCGGCAACGTTTCTAAAATAACATCAAAAGACATAATAATCAGTGCTGGAATACTCGGGTATCGCCTAATATTGTTAGATAAGATAAAAATTGTTATACATATCTCTGAAAACTCTTAGCAACAATATCTTAAATTTATACAATATATACATTCCGCAAATTTTCAAAAAATTGTACTCTACAAAACTGATTCGAAAATATTTCTTTCTCTTTCGTTAACAATTGGCATCTTTTATCAGTCATTTCTACGTATTCTATTTCGACAAAATTGCTAAAAAATAATCCTAAAGTCTTTGATAGTATAAAATTATGCTCTATATATTTCCGTATAAAATGTATCAATAAAAACAATAAAATTTATCACTTGAACATTATGTGCAATTATAAAACAATACTTTGTTACAATATTTGTATTCAAATTATTTCTTCTGTCAATCAAGAATTTTGAGAGAAAAAAAAATGAATCGTTGGTGTATCCAACTCTGGCGCGGCGATACAGTCCTGACATCGCGGGACCACGAGGGACTACAAAAGATTTAAATAGTCACAAGGGCGAGAGAGAGACAGAGAGAGACTTGAGGCGGTGGTTTCGTGACGCGCGCGATGAAGAAGCGGATGAAGAAGAGGTAACTCGCGGTAGGGATAAAGACAGTGATGTAGCCACGCGTCGACTAGTTTCGTCGGTGACTCTAAACGGCCGGCACGCGTTTCACGGCCTGCGGAAGCTGTCAATTCGCGGAGTACGTTACCGGAAGTCCAGGTCGAAGTCGATTCGGTGCACCGATGTTCGTTATCGTTCGCAACGTCGAATGTAATATGTCGGGCCTTGGCGTCGCGACGTCGCCACTCCGAGACGCACATCTGGTGAAGAAGCGCATCTCGATGTTACGTAACAAGAAAGAGAAAGACGTCGAAATAGAAAATGAATTGTGATGAGGGATTCACAAAACTTATACGAAGTGCGCGGTAAATTCGCGCGAAGAAATATGGGGACAAGTAAGAAAATTTGAGGACGAAATATACAAATTCTTGTCGTACTAATAAAAAGTATGACTGACGAAGAATTTGGCGAAGAATTTCATTGCGACTGTCAGTAGTGACGTTCTATATTAAACTGACATTTGCAGATATTCTATTAATTAATAACTGAAATAATTACGAAAGTTCTACTGAATAGATATATACATACCACAATTAAAATTGAAAATATGATCTCAACCATCTCAAATATAAAATAACATCAGTTTATTGCCATTTCCTCAAGCGACATGAAAAAACAAAATGTCATTCGCGTAGTACGGTACATCGCAGCTGTTCATGGGAAGTACGTTGTCAGGAAAAGCACTCGGTTTGATGAAGGAGATAGAGCAACGAATGTTATTACACGATGTCAATATAGTTAACTGACAGGATAGTTGTCAAAATAAGGACCGGCTACTTCAAGAAGCGGCTGTTTCCATTCATAAGTCTTCCCTGGAATAAATTCATGAGGGATGACGTTCAAACGTTCAGACGTTAGCCAGCAACGGCTATTTGTTGATGAAACGCTGATGGATTATTTAATGACTCGATCGATGAAATGACCCCCCCTCCCCTCCATCACATTCAAGCGCACATGACTCCATGAGAGAAACGGTACGCATTCGTAGGTAATGCGAATTCGCTGTTGATCTGACGAGGTCACGGTGGACCGCGAAATCGGGGGTCAATCCCCCTCGTTAAGGTTATCACATGAGTGAGGCTCCGTGGCGCGCTCCGCAGAAATGGAAGGAGCGGGACATAGGCATGATGCAGAGGAGAGACACGGGCAGGCAAACGAGGCGCAATGGAAACTATGGAATGGAAAGCTCGTTCTCTTCGTCGCGGAACTCTGGTACGAACTCGCTTAAGAGTTTCTAAAAAGACAGTTTTTAACCCTTTAATTCTTAACGTGCCACCCTGGCAACAAATAAACATTTTTTTAATGACTTTCTAATACCTTTTTTTTTTCACGATCCACGCATGGTGGTTTGGCCATTACTAAATTATATTCATTAATCACAAATAGAAAAAGTTTGACATTTCTATCAGTAGATGATTGTTTACTCCAAAAAGATTTGATCTTTTATTCATTGTGCAACTTAAATTGCCAAAATCTATTAAATTTTCCCCAATTCTTCAGTTCTAATCAATTACAAAGATCACACACACACAATGCTTAAAAATTAAAGATAGTTATATTTCTTAATATAGTTTTAAGTGTATCTAATGTTTTAAGTAATTTTAAGTAATTTTTCATAATTATATTTTTATTTTTATAGTTTTTATAATTAAATTTTATTTTATTTTATTACTTGGATTTCTAACATTATATTAAATGAATTTATATTTTGACTCTTACATCGCCCTTGTTATTTATTTATTATTTATTATTCTAATGTTGCACACAAAAAACTTAATCTTCAAATTTACACCTAAGTTCTAAAATTCTGTTTGAATGCTAGTAAACCAACGTCTCATACAGTAACTGATAGACGAAAAGTCAAAATTTTTTTACTTACAATTTAGAGGAATCTTATACCAATCAGTACCTACATAATTTAGAATCTCATACAATCAAAATACTTATCGATCAGATTGTACCAATTATCTACAATTTTCACTTTGAGTCAAAATGATCCGTTGCTGTAATCGAGAGTCAGAAACAAATTCTTAATACTCCACTGTGATGTGCTTCTATCAACAATCAGAACAACGGAGGCAGTAAACATCGAATAAGCGAGCGTTTAAATTCGGGAAGTATCATTAATGTAAACGAGACCGACAAAGGCTCTCTCTCTCTCTCTCTCTCTCTCTTTCCTCTCTGGCGTAGTACTTATCTCGCGCAAGACATTTTATGAAAAAAGTTTTTAATACACCTGGCTCCTAACCTCATCTGCTCTTGTCGCCAAGACACTCTTCATCTACCGTAAAAAGGAAAGCGCGATAATGTCTACAACGATAACGGCGCATACAGGTAGATGCGATTTTCACTGATAGAATCTATATAGCTTCGCTATATCGCTGTAGCTGCTTTTTCGCAATAGCTGCAGAGAAATATCAGTTTGTCATAACGGCTTGCGCGGCAAGGAATTCTTTCGTGAGCAGAAGAGAGTCCTCGTAATGGACAACGTGCTAGACACATTCGCGAGGATGGCCGTATTATCATTCTCACAGCAATGTTAAAGCGAGTCAAAGACGGGTTTTATAACACCGGTCGGAGTAACTTTACGAGATCGTTGGACTTTTCACGCAAACGATTTTGTCAAAGTATGCGACACATTTCTCACTGCCAGAGACAAGAGTTAAAACTCGATCTTGCGTGTTTCGTCATCAATTAGCTATAGCCGTATAAACACGTATTACCTGTACAATAAAATACGATGCACATCGCCATTACTCTCTGCAAAAAGCATTACACGCGATGAAATATTAAAGTAATTTATCAAATATATGAAGATATTGTAGTAATTTATCAAATGTATGAAGACCATATTTCTAGGATTCCGCGCTATATCGCTTAGGACATCATCGGAATATATATCTTATTCCATTATTAAAATTTATCAATATTATGAAATATTTCAGTCATAAAAGTACATCATAATTAAAAAATTAGTTATAATTACAAACACGCATTAAGCAAAACCAAAAGTAATTTCTCCCGAAATATTAACCCGAACAAAAACTCCAAGCTAATCGAAGAATCGATGGTTAACGTTAAATTTATGATTATGGCATCCTGTGCTTCAACGATAGAATTGTAATTAGTGTATACAAACCATGAGATCGGATATACTACTCTGGTACCGTTATTCACCCATATAAAGTGCAGTATTTTACGCAAATGTATTATAGCATAATATATGTAGCGACGGTATACGTCGTTTATGTAGCGCGATGAACTAGCAATCACTGCGAAAACACGTGGATTTTCTCTCTCTCTCTCTCTCTCTCTCTCTCTCTCTCTCTCTCTCTCTCTCTCTCTCTCTCTCTTTCTACACATATGCCCTATATATATTTCCACCACTAGCAAAATTAACCAAGAACTCCGACACGTCATAGCAGAGAACGCATTCCCAGAACTCCAACTTGACAATGCGATCTTGACTAACAATAAGCGCCGACGCGAAAGTAATCCCGGGCACGCGACACACTCAGATTTGCTTCTCTCGCAGAGACACGAGATTTTACGGCGGGGATGCAGCCCACTACCGTTTTCCGATTGTGTCCGCGTCTGTGGAATATCTCGCACGAAGAAGACGCAATACGGCAACGAGGAACGGAAATTTTGTTTCGAAAAGCAGATAACAAATACAAAAATGTGAAAACTTATTCTGTATTAAACTCGGATTGTTACAATACGTCATGCGGATTCTGCAATTTCGTTTATGAATATCGAAATTTACTTGAGTTGAATATAAAACGTGATTATCTAATTGTATTTTCAAGACAAGGAATTTTGTGAAAAAGTGGTGAATGAAATTATTATTTAAGTAATTATATTACATAATCTAGTGAAGTAATGATAAAGTGATATAACAGTGCAAGTGCTTCATAAATAAAACTGATGTCACTGTTCAGGCATCTTCTAGTTCCGCTGCTCTTCAGCGAAACCCGCACAAGAAATATGGATTACGATAGTGAGTAGATTTATTCCAAGACAAAAGAAATTATACATTATTAAGAAAAAATATATCGTTAAAAAAATAATAACAATTGCATGTCACAAAACACGTGAAATTTGCGAAATAATGAAATGACGTATTAAATTAAATTATTACGTAAACTTAAAAATGTTTCTATATTTGGACAAGATTATTATGTAAATTAGCACAAATAAACGAAAGCAATGAATTATGAACAATCTTCGAGAGAATGAAGTTAAGCCAACAAAGCTGTACTATTTTTACTAACGTTGCGAAGTAACGGACGAATTATTGCGAAACGTTAGACCGATACTGTCCACTTACTATAGTTGCACATATTATGCATTCCGATAATTGAGATTAGTCATTTTAAATCGACTAAGTAAATTACATCTCAGAAAAATGTGCCTAAGTTATTCACTACTCAATAAAAAAACTTTTCAATCAATATAAAATAAATAAATCTATTAACTATATATAGAGCAAAAATGAGCGACTATGAAAAAATGCTGAATTAAATTCTTTTAATTATCACAAAAGTAACCATTTTGTGTTAAAATTTGAAATTAAACTGAAATATTAATCAAAAATTTTTGTAGTCGCTTGTTTTTGTGGATCTATATTTTTAATAAATTTATTTATTTTCTAAATTAACAAGCAAGACATTGCTATAAAGACTTGCTTTTTAACAATTTCAAAGGAACTTTAATATCATTTTAATATTTAACAATATTTAAATATTAAATATTATATTTTAATTTAAAACATTATTTTTAATATCAATTATTATTGATTCTTAAAATATTTGGTATATATTATAAGAAAATAAAATTTCCAAACGTACAAAATAGAAACCTAATAACGTAGTACTTCAATTAAATTTTTGGAAGCGTCGCAGATGTGTCTGCAATTAAAAGCGAGAAAAATTCGCGACATTTGATGCAGTCTGTATACATTCGCGTCGTGAAAAAAAAATGGTGAGACGTGAAAGCGCGAAAGACGGAGGGAAGCTTTTTCAATGTGCAGCGGGCGGAAATGCAAGCTCGCTGTAACATACAGACGTTGTCTCTTTGTTCCTCGGAAAGTGTCACGAGACACCTTGCAGCCTGGGGCTTTCATAAAAATCTACTATGTCGCGAAGGAAAACGAGCGTTGTCGCCACGTTCACAAAGCGAGGTGCTCGAGTTTCCGTATTTTTCGAATGCTCAATCGAGGACGCATACGCAAAGTACGATCATATGCATCGGCGGATGCAAACACCTGCACCAAAACTTTCGCGCGAGCGAGAGATGGAAACACCAGGTCCTACATCCTCCTCTACATTTCCGAAAGTACCCACTAAAGTGAAACTTCTAAACCTGCTCGTATAAATTTCAGATTTTGTGGCTCCATTGTTGCCGAGAAGCAAACCGCAAATTTTACCGAACTACCGAGGTCGAAATTATTTAACCTCGAGGTATTCACACTGTTACTATATTTTGTTACTCAGTTAATAGTTTCTCGAACATCAACTTACTAGAAACAGCTGTACAGCAATTGGATATTAAAGTAAAAAATGTCAACTTTTTAAAGGATTATATTATAATTAAAATCATCTATATTTTAATTGTGTTTTTCCATACAGTCTATAGAAAGATTATCAACAAGCAATTAAAATGAATAAAAGACAATGCTAGCGATTAAAAATAACAAATAAAAAACAGATTATTTCTTAAATATCAAGTATTTAAATTTTAAACCATCCATAGAAATCAAACGTCAAATTGAAGTAAAGATAGAATAAAGTTCAATTTACTTCCGGATTAAATATAATAATAAAATTTAGTTATTCATTTACATTTTTTCTAATCCGCCAAAACGCAAAAATTAGGTACTTCAATCGCGTGACTCAAAACTTTAACGACAATTTGATTTCATTAAAAAAAAAAAAAACCGTTTCGTTTAACTTAGAAACGAAAAATATATCATTAATTGATTACAATGAAACAGTTAATTACATAATTAATTACGACAAAAATGGAATAATATTGTATAATAATTTAAAGATATAATTTGCATGACTGCGATCATTTAATTATCGATAATTCCAACCAAATACGTTGAATGATGACGAAAGAGTTCTGCCGCGAGTGAACACACTGTACATGACACTTTACAAACATATTCGTGACGTTACGTTACATATTTCCGGCGAAATCTCGAATCTGGACGAGGGCGATGGACGAATGTTAAAAATACTGTCGATAGTAATTATTTAAAAGCATGCAAGTTGATATTTTGACACAATCATATACAGCTAGCCGGAATGTGAGCCGGTTGCTGTCTAGTAACGATGTCATCGGATATTCTATGGATACTCTACGTGTCCAGGAATACACCCGCGGGATACGTCTATATCCTACGTGGGCACGCATGCATACATATGTACAACATACATACGCACACGATACGCCTCGGCGATAATTCAGCTCTGTCAGAATTCTAGTGGCTATAAAACGCGTATACGCGGGAACACCTCGTAGGTGTCCGTCGACTGGACGAAACCATAAACAACAGAACGCTTATTTCGACGGTGTTCATTGTATACCTACGGTATATATCAATGTCAATCAATCGATGGTACGTTCGTGCATGTTTAATGTGCCTTGGGCTCTTCCTAAACATGTATAAACTATACCAATATTGTCGAGCATGCTAATTGGTTAACGGAACATTTCCTAGAGTTCACAGAAAGAAAAATACTATAAAATGTTTATCTAGAAAGGTTTTTATTTGGCATCCAATTAACACACAATAATATCAATCTAACTAACGATGAGATAATCAATAATCTTTAATTTTAATAGATCTATTTCGTTTTATTATTTATTTCGCATTTAATATATTTATATTTAAATTACTAACAAAAATTAACTTGATTCTCTCTCTCTCCCTCTCTCTCTCTCTCTAATTTACCCTTTGATTTAATTTAATTAAATAAAAAGAGAAATGTATTCAATTATAGTTTACAAAATATGATATCTTGATTTTGCACTTAAAAAATCTGCTCTTAGTTAATGGAGCTTTATCACGGCACAAATCATTCTTGTTCGAAGCGGCTTTCATCCATCGAGTTTGCAAACGCGCTATCTCGACCTGCCTGGGTTCGATTAACCCCGGGAGGGTAGTTCACCGATAAGCCATGACATACGCAGCGAGGAAAAAAAAAAACGCAATTTCGCCAACGCAGAGTTGACGCACGGATCTCGTTTTGCAGCACACTTTCGCAATGTTGTAACGTCATTTTTAGCATGCGGTTTCCGCGCACCTTGCCATGGTGGTGGCATTATGTTTGTACAAAAAAAAAAAGAGAAAAGGAAAAACAAATGGAAAAAACAACGCCTCCCTGAACATCGAAATGGAAAATATCTCCTGATTTACGAGCCCTCGGTGTAACCGGCGACTACCTGGGACGTTCGTCATTCTGTCAATGGTACGGTTGCCCCGTGGCGATACTCTTGCATACACAACGCTACATTTAGTTATAAACTTGCTAGGTCCATAGTCTAAAGGCGCCAAGCTGCTCGATCAAAAGTGATAAACTTGGTGAAAAAAGATCTTAATTTTTCCAACAAAAAAGAATGGATCTTATAATTCTTCTCATATATAAAATCTAAACATGTTTTTAAGATATATTCTTAAAATGCTCCGTGAAATATAATTATTAATTAGCTATCTAAAAATATTAGCTATCCAAAGAGATCTTTAAAGCTCTATTATATTTATGATATATTTATAATAAAATAAAGTATACTTCTAAAAAAGCACTATTTTTACTTTAAAAGATCTGTTTAATATCGTAATTTATTTTCTTTTATAAAAAGTTAATTTCAATATAATTATTGTTTTTTACAGTAACATAATAAGTTTTATAAAAATGATAACAAAAAATACAGTCATGTCTCGCAGCAATATGATAATAAATTATGAAACTTTTATTCACACAGACTATTGCTTTCGATCGACAAGAAAATCAGTCATCGTCAAGAATAAATGAGTCTAAGGACGTCATTTTGCTCCAATCCCTGTTTGCATATGTACGATCTCAGATGGTAATTCTCGAAAACGGAACCCGCATGTTTCGATGCGCACCTTCATTAGAACGGTTCTTAACACCTCTCGTGCGGCGCCAGATTGAATCTTGAGAGAAGAAAAAAAAAAGATATCGAGACGAAAGGGTCAAATATTTATGAGGCAGTTCTACCATCGTGGTCGTCGAATATTAATGTATTCTCTTTAAGAAGAAAGATCGATCGACTTGATCTCGACCGGTTTCACCGAATTTAACACGGTCAAAGATATAGGACGACAACGAGTTAATTGGAATCGCTTGAAAACAGATATATACTTCCAGTTTTTCTCACGGCAATCATACTTCTATAATACTACATTATATTATAAAAATATCTGTTGACAGAAAATCCCATAATTCAACCACTTACGATTCTCTAAATAGCAATGTTACAATAATTATATACGGTACTGTTCATCAATGATAATAAGAATTAAATAGCTTTGCAGTAAATCAAGATTAGAAGATATAAATTAAGCTACGTTTTTTTAACTGATTTAGAAGGAGGGCAATAACTTGCACACGTATTATTTAACATTTTCACTCATTTACAAATTATAATATACAATATGTCAGAAATTATGTGCACTGAATTCACATTCTGCTTACAAAATTATTTTTACTTCTTTATTAATAATTTTTACTTAATCATTTTTCCTTATAAAATTTAAAAAATTAGACGTTCTCGTTAAGAATAGGAAACCATACCAGATATTGACTTTTGTTTCGTAAAAAGGCTCTTCCGGTAAGCTTAACTTTCCATATAGCCACCGGGCTTATTCGCGGGAAGTTACTTCGGCTTTCGGTATTACGACGACGGTCTGTTAGCGATAATTTACATGGGATATTGGCGTGATCTAATTCGAGCGTGCTCTGGCAGCCGACGGATGGACGGACGTGTCACGTTCGATTATATCCAGAAGGACCACACTTCGTAGCTACGTAGCTTGCTGGAGCCTTAAATGAAGTGTTAGTTAACGCGACGAGCTGTCGATCTAGATTACCTGGTCTAGACGCGGTCTCTGCAGAGTGACGTTTCCAGCGGTCCCCAACGTAAAATGACATCGAATCGAGAAATTATATTATGATAAAATTTTAAGCTTCAAAATTACAAAACTGACACCTCTAAAAATGATTCTTATTGACTATAATAAAAATGAAAAATTTGACAACTGTATGTACATTTTTTTTAATTTATACGTTTTGATGAACAAGCTTCCACTATATACATACACTTATGTTATAGTAATAATGTAACGACGTTTTTTTTGTGCACATCATACTTAAATATTATTTTAAAAAAAATAGATTAATAAAATAAATAGAATAACTCACTCTAAATGAATCTACAAAATGCAATTTCCAGTTAAGAAAAATCTATATGAGAAATAACTACACAATTTATCAAGATATTTTGTATAGATAATTACCGTAAGAATTGCAGAATTATGCACTTTATTCTTCAACTTCGCGATATTTTCTCCGACTCCGAGAGAAACGCTTTAAAGACCATTCTGGTTTACTGCCAGCGACATGAATTAACACTCGACTACGACTACGTTTATCGTCGACTGTGAATCACCGAGACATACGTGTTTCATGAGAAATGTAAACGCGACAATTATTCCACCGCGCCAAATAACCCGACGCTGATTCGTCTCGTTAAATCGGGCAAAATTACGTCTAGAAATGCTTCGACTGGATAATGATCTTGTTATTTCTTCGGAATGTAACATCCTGATTATATTAGGCTTTTATCAAGTGTATCTTCAATACAACATTCTATTTCTTTCGCTTGTGTCATTTGCATATCTCATTAAGACACTGTATTGAATTCACGAGAGATTCGCGCTTTATTGCACTCACTTCTCATCATCTTGTTAGCAGAGTCGATTATATAAATCGCGAGACGTATAAACAAACGCGCGGAACTTTCTGCGAGATCAATCAAACGTCTATGACCGTACACAATTTCTCGTATTCGTGAAGATCGTCTCATTTCATTTCAAAGTAACGCAGTCAGGTACATCAGGAGTGAAAAGCGAACCTCGGGAATATTTTCCCCGAGTTCGTTTGCGCTCGTTCTCGTCGACTGGGGACACAATTTCCACTTTTCAAAGAGCCAGAAGAAATTCCGGCCTGCTGATAGGAACGGCGAGTTGGCAAAACCAAATATGTATTTCGCAGCTAGCTTTGATCACCTTCGCGGCGAAAACGCCCACAGCAAACGAAAGGAGACCGACGAGAAGCCGACGAAAAACGCGAAAGCTTGTACGCCCACACTCCCTTTTCCGTCCCCTGTGCAATTTTTCTTTTCTTCTCTTTCTTTTTCTTTTTTTTTTTTTAAACGCAGATTCACGAGTTTGTGTACGTACAGGTACATTTTGTGTGCTTTGCCTTTCGAAAGGCGATGCGACCCGAATGTGAAGGGGACAGTTCGGTCTTTTTAACTGCCAGGATTAATTAATGTCAGTCCTTCGTGAGAAATACCGGACCCGACACTACTTTTAAAGGGGCAGAGGATTCCATGCGACCGAAATAAGGACGAACACGATGCCGACGGTACCAAGTGATTAAACTTTCCCGGTACGTGTTTGAGCAGGAATAATTAAAACTTTTTCTCTCTCTGTTCCTCCCTCCCTCCCTCCCTCCCTCTCTCGCTCTCCCTCTCTCTCCCTCTCCCTCTTCTCATGAGCAAAGAATGAAATGTACCTTGACGAGCAGTATGACGTAAAGAGATGATAGAGTATACATGCGAGAAGATTCCTCTATTGTCCATGATTGTAATAGAACGTTAGTGAATGAGAAATGAATCAATAAATCGTGTAGAAAGTCAAATGTTAAATGGATTACTTTAAATCTAATTTTAAAAGCGATTATCTGGTTCTTATTCAAATATTAATATTACACATAATCATTTTATTAAATCATCGAAGTGTTAAATCAAATATATTTAATATTGTATTTGACACTTGACTAAATGTAGTCCAGCGAAAACAATTCAATAAATTTAAAATATTTTAACGTTTCTTTTCATTTACAAAAATTATAAATACTAATTGATGTGTATAATACGCATATTGATTGGATATGCATATTGAGTTTCTTTAATTTAGCCTACCATTTTCGTATCTTATGAAACTACCACAAGTTAAAATAACATAGAATATTGTAACCAACATTTCCGAAATTTGGGCAAAAATTTCTGCTCCAGAGTACATGTATTTATAACCCCATACGAAATTCGAACTGTCACGATCATCACTGTCGAAAATAAAATGGACACCAGTCGCCGAAAGCATTTTCAGTGAGCCATATTACGTCGTTGCTCGCAAATATTCAGCTTGATGGTTGATTGAAGGATATTCTGCATGCAGCTAAAAATATCCGCGTATTCGCGCCAACGAGCTTTCCTATACCCGAAAAAAAAAAAAATCGTTATGTCATTTTAATGTAAGATATACACTGTTAAAAAAGACATGAAATTTCATGTAAATGTAACGGAAGCAAATTTCAAGCAGATACATTAAAATTGTTAAATCTAACAATAAGTTACTTATAATTTTATGCTCGATCATTGACAACATTGAACGATTTTAATGTACCTGCTTGAAATTTGCTTCCGTTACTTTACATGAAATTTAATGTATATATTTTTAACAGTGTACATATAAACAATGTAATATTCATTTTTTTGATATCTTGCTAGTAAATGCCATACGTGTTAGAGAATCTGTACAGTCAACTGTAATTTTGTTGTTTCAACCTGTACGTACTTACGTATATTCCAAATACTTCTGAAAATAATTTTGGAGGTATATTTTTTTGTAAATTTTTAATCAACTTTCCTTCAATCAAAATTTCTAAAATCGAAAAATAACAGAAATATTCATTGTTAATCCTAGGGAGATCTTATATCTGAGAGATACATACAAAATGTAAACATCTTTAGCAAGACACATCTACAGGACAAACAATAGTTCTTATGTGAGTCATTGAAATACTAACAGCGCATCGTATACGATCAGATAGGCGCAAGTTGAGATCATACTATTACTGTTACAGAAAAATATAAATTTTGATAAATTGTAATTATTTTAATAATGTCCTTTTTTGCAAAAGATAAAATTAATACCGATTTAAGATATTTGTATCTATCAGATATATACCGAGACCTCCGACATTAAATTAAGGATTGCGACCTTCCGAAGGAGTTAGTATAAATTTTTCATATGAAAATTTATTTACATACACAAAAAAATTAATACTAAAAAGTAAATAAAATATTTTTTAAAATTAAAAATTAATAAGAAGGCTCTATATGTATAAAACAAAATAAAAATGTAACTAGGGCGTAGAGCCAATTTAATCTAACAAATTATTTTAATTCATATATTAATACAATAATACAAATTCAGACGTTTCGACACCGATCGAGTCATTTTCAATGATACAACAATCTACATTAAAATTAAACTATCGTTATACAATCTTCATAATCTAAAAAATCATAGATTCCGTGTATAATAAAATGTTTTTTATTAGTGCGTTTCGTACTGACAGGAAAAACATGTCTTTATTTATCCAAAAAAATTGCTATAAAACAAATATTTTAGGAACATGCTATCAAGTCGGGAAATTAATACGTTTGAATTGCATCGGATGGTTTTTATATCCTCCATCATCGATACAAATAAAAAGATCAATGGTCGGTTGCAGTACATTTTAACAAATATCGCGTTTTCAAACAGAGCTCATGCAGAAGATAAATGGTCCAAGTTTTAATAGCAACCAAATAGCCGTCGGTGTCCATAGGGAAAATCCGAATTTATGAACCTCCACACAGAAGGATTTAATTTATTTAAATTTCAGACTGGTAAGCCAGGTTTAAATCCTGATTTACCACAAGGCTTTCCTTGTTACACGCACATGTGCACTTACTACCTAGGCTTAAAAGAACTGTTATCACAAGTGCTTTCAAGCAACTTTATTTTTTACAAACCAACCTTTTATCTACGTAGTCATAAGTGATTTTGTACATATGAAAATTCAGGAAATGTATCCATATGTATGTATGGTATATGTGTGTGTATTCGATGTAAATAAATTAATCTATATGAAATTAGGGTATTATAAAAATAAATTCAAAAAAGAATAAACAAAATGATGTCAAGGGCGATTAAAGAGTCAATAAGAATTTTCGTTTAACAATAAAATATATTATATAATCAGTCATTTTCAATATATAAAATTAATTCAAACACTACTCAATATTAAATCAATATAAAAAAAGAATGTATTATTGATATCTTATCTCTCGTAGAGTCTTCTATACAAAAGATAAACTTTCGATTTTATATTCTTTCTTTTAATTCACTATCTTTTTCCAGCAATTGATGTTTAAAACATTAACTAACCAATTTCAAAAAAAGATATACGAATACAACGTAAGTAATAAAAAGTATGTAACGGTATAGATCGCTGAATTATCTGAAAACTTCCGCGATTGGGTCGTAGTTCAAGCGCTGGGAAAACACGTTTCAAGCACAAACCCATTAATCATCGAAGTAGGAGGCACAGATGACTGATGAGATACTTAACTTAACTCGCATCTAGATGGGTCGAAGATCACTAACGTTAAAAAGAAAAACCGATCGACTTCGTTTCCAACAATAGAGCTTGCATCCGCATACATCATCCGACCTGACTGATTTTAGATACTTGCAGTATAATGTATACAGAAGAGAACGAATAAACTAAGAATTTGTCACATCAAAGAGTGAGTTTGAGACAAGTTTGTAAAGTTTTTACATAATTCATGCTTATTTCTAGAATGCATAAGATTAAAAATCAGCACATATGTAGCAAAACGTAATACAAAGTATTTTATATAAAGTATATATAAAATATGTCGTTTTCTCTGTTTTTAAATTTAAAGTCTTGACTATGACACCGATGACTAATAGTATCTAGACGGATCGAAGATCACCAATGCTGAAAAATATTCCTATCTTTGTACCTATATGTATACTATTAGGTACACGAAACTCTTTCGGTATTTCTATCACTGCAAGATTTCTGAGAGTTTGTATCGCGATAAACATTCCCCAGAAAAGATTTAACGCGTTATATGCGTGGACGGCGAGGTTTATTCGCGCCTCATTCTCTCTCTCTTTCTCCTCTCCCTCCCTCCCTCTCTCTCTCCAAAGTTAAGTAATTGGAAGGCCCGGTTCTAGTGATTTATCACCGGCTTCTTGACGCACGAAAGGGCGCACAGAATTACAGAGGAGGTTGGCGTCTCAGGCGGAGATTGCCACGTTGACCAATGATCGATCGTTCCGATAGATGTAACGCTATTGTGCGCAACCGTATGTTGCTGATCCCCGCATCGAATGGTGATTAAGTGATTTCCGCGAGAAAAATTGCGAGTCAAATCTACGAAGATGTCGGCTTATCTGTTTGCTATAAGAATATCTCACTCGGTGGTCTCATTACGTCGAAACATTTTAGTTTGTCATGATTTTAGGTCAGAACGATATCAAGAAATTACGCAGAGAGAACGAACAGCTGCGTAGGGAAATATGGAGTCTCAGGGACGAATACGACAAACTTGAGGAAATTTTGAAGAAACAGAAGAATCCCGACGAAAGCGAAGAGTATGAGGTTAGCAGATTTTCAATTGCGTTATGCTGTAAATAACTCATACAACATAATAAGACTACATTATGTAATAAATAACAAAAAAAAACTAGCAACAAATCTTTCCATTCGTCCCTATACCTTTCCTAAAAATGTTGACTGATAAAAACATAATTGCTATAACTATTGTTACCAATAATCGATATAATCAGCAATAACGATATGTAGGAATATACCACGAATTACAGGATCGCTCCGAGGAGGATGACGGCTTGCAGTCGGACCTTTCCTGTGAGGAGGACGAAGAGGAGTGCGAAGATAATGAGAAGACGGTCAAGGACTTCAACCAAGAAGAACAGCTAGAAAACGCGGAGAATCAGAAGATCTCTTCCGAGAAGATGAGCAGCAATATGCATCGACTTCACGTGGAATTCGACGATCTGTCGGTTGTTGACGAGGAGGAGGAGCTGAAGAGAGATAAGGAGAAGAAGGAGACGACACCGGAGAAGGATCAGGAAAACGAGGCTGTCGGGCATCCGCCCCCGCCGATCCTCAATCCTCGACAACTTCACGATAACATCCCGTTTTATCCGGCCACGTACGAGCCGCCGAGTGGTTTCAGCGGAACCAGTTATTACACCGAATGTCCGTTTGAGTTCCCAAGTACGGTAGATTTAATGCTACCCACGGACACGTCCGCATTATTGGCTTCACCATACTCCGGATTACAGTCTGATCCATTGATCCCGTTGGCCAACTTAGACATCGGGAGTCTGGAAGTAGCCGATCCGATGTTACCTCAAATTCACGTCCCGCCCGTCGGTTGGCAAAACGACATGGTCTCTCAAAAACAAGCACCTACTTATACGGGTAGCATCACTCCTGTCGTATCAACAATGGGAATAGGAAAGCCGGACTTTCCGATAGTTTCCTCAATGGGAAGTTCAGTGACGCTGTCGAATACTTTCAGCTTGTTAAGAAGAAGAAATGCAAGTACGAAGCAACCCACGAAGCTATATGAAACATCAACTATTCGAGATTCGCGTACGCAGTTTTCCGAAGAAATGGTCAGTAAAAATGTGGATCCTTTTGGAACCATTATGGCAAATGGAGAAAAGGATATGCAGCGAGTTGAGAACGAAGAGGCCACCGTGATGTTCGCAGTGCCAGAAAACTCTAAACCGTTCTTCTCGCAGCACCCTTTTAAACTAAAAAAACGAGAAGATGAGTCGCCAACCGCCAGTCATTTTGGAACCGGAACTAGTTCGAGCAGTGGCAAAACGGCTTCTACGGTTATTTCTAGGACTAATCCTTTCGCAGGATTGAAAGGTTCGGCAGATATTTACATAAACGGCGCGATACCTTGTGAAGACGCTTCAAAAGATAAAAATGATTCAAAAGCATTTCTGAGTATAGATAATTTATTAATCACAGATGGTAGAAGTGCTCTAGGTAGTCAACTGACAAAATCAATTTCTTGTCAAGATCTCTCAAGTGAGTCTCAAAGTGCGCAACAATTAAAACTAAATCATGTTGATTCTCAGACGCTCACAAAAAGCGATAATACTTTAGACAATATAAGTGATTCCTCTAATAAACCGTACAAGAGCCACCTAAATGTAACGTTAAAAATACCACGAGCCGAACAGGCACCTAGTCCAGAGACACCAGAGATACCCAATCTACCTTCAATCGATTACCGTCTCTTTAGGAATCCTTTTCTAAAAAACTTCGATAAGATCTGTCCTAACTATCAAGTAAAACCGAACTCTCCTGCCACCACGACGCCACTCTCTATTCACGTGAACGATGACGGCCTTGCTTATCCTATGCCAGGTTACGGTCGAGGCGTTCATCTTAATGAGAGATTTCAAACTGCACATATACCGAACCAGAATCGATTGCTGATACCCAGCGACCAACTGATGAGCGGCAAGCCGGATATTCAAGTAACTTCCTTTGAGAAACCGAGTCCTTGCACCTTAATACCTTCCGCCACGCCTTATGATTTGACGAGTCTGAGAAGATTAAACGCAAATCGATATCTGCAGAATCAGCATCTTTACCAAAACGTTCCTTTCGTGTCGCAAGGTCAATTTTATTCGCCGAGATGTGGAATGATGTACTATGATAACGTCACGAAAGTACCGGCACAAACACAGACATCAATTGACGGCGACTCACATCACGAGGACGAAGAGACAATTGGCGTACCAAATTCACCAAACGGAGAGAGACGGAAAAAAATTGTGAAGAAAGAAAAAACTCTAATTAAAAACCAAAAACCGTTATCGCCGGCAATACAAAGAAAACTGAAAAAGCAGATTAGTGCCATATCAACAGATACACTCGATTCGCAAGGAAAAATGATGCGGAAGAAACCGAAGAGGTTAAGCACGATGCCTGATACGCAAGAGAACAAGAACGAAAGCAGGTCGTCATCTTCGGGTCAGGAATCGCCACGTAAGGATCAAAACCGAAAGGTGTCCGTCTACATTAATTCTAAAAGACGACCGTCTCAAACTTCATTAAAAACATTGAGGAGTGCTAGTGTCGATGCCAAAGACAAGTTTATGGATGGTACCGCATTGAATTCGGACCGTGAAAGAACGAACTCCGTCAGTAGTCGGGAAATCACCCACGTGAAAACTCGCAAGACTAGTACTAGTAGTGGTAATGTGCCATGGTGCGCGTGTTGGGGGAATGGTTGCATTTAATCAAAGTTGCATATTCAATCCCATTCAAACAAGTAATTAGAAAACTAAGATAGACGTAAAAAGTGAAGTTAGCTAATTTTAATATCGAAGTATTAAATATCAACAGCAATTATATTAGTTGATTATTATATAAGTAACATTAATTATTTTTGTAATCAACGTTTTATTTGTGAATTTAATCTCAACGCTTCGAAAAGAAATTGTCAAGTTAATTATTTTATATACATTGTAACTAAAATTATCATGAAGGTAAACTGTAAACCATATTATTGCATTATTATCATCGCTATATATCCGAGATGAATATTCATTGCACAGTTATAAAAAAAAAAAGAATTGAATCATGCAATTTGAAAAATTAGCGATTTTTTCGAACAAGAATATTGATGCATTTTTATATTGCAGATATTGATTTATTTATGAATAGTTCGCAGCAATTTCTGATCTCGTATGCATCTCGCGAAACATTAAAATGAGAAGCTATCGCTTGAACCGGACAGTGGCCCTTATTTATTTAAGACAGCTGCGATTTGCGTCAACAGCGAGAGGTTCTTGCTACTTTCTGGTTCTCGGGCCAAGAGAGAGCCAGGTCGACTGAATAATTCGAAGGACAAATACCAAAGGGAAATGCTGATGGGCCGCGGAATGAATTCAGGAAGGAAGACCTTAACTTCCCGGTGTAAGGGAACCGCTATTGTAGCCGGTAACGCAGGTCGTAAAACAAGCACAGACAGTGGTACTATGGTGTTACGAACGCTGTCACAACGGGGTGACAGTTGTATCTAAACTAGTTCTGCCAAGAGACCAGGAAGACGGGCCTGCATCCTCTCTTAAGGCAAATTTACTAGGGTTAGCAAGCGCAAGCTTGTTCTAAGCACGCGTGCGAATAATGATATACATCCTCAAATTAGATAGCTCTAGTAGCGATTATTTATGATTGCGTTTCTCAAACAGTATTAAAGCTTGAGATATCTAAAATATTAGATACTTTTGGGAAATTTTACAGATTGCCAAGTTGCTACATTTTTATATTAAGTTAAATCTTTTTGCGAATAAGTGTGTGTATAATTTAAAAACCAAACTTTTTATTGAAATAACTCTTTACAATAAAAGCAGTTACGTATCGTTAATTATTTGTGCGCGTTAGTTATTAATTATAAAAGTATTATTTTATGTGCCGCAAAACTAAGCAAAATACTGTATGTACAAAATATAATTTTTAGTCATTTGTTGTAGTTACAAATTTTATTGCATTTCGATGTTTTAATTTCTCTCATTTACAGAATTTTAAAGAAACTATACCAAAATGTGGAAATAAGTATTCTACGCATTTATAGCAGATTAATAATAATAATCAGAAAATAAATGTACAGAAATAATGGTATGCTGTATTAGAGTATTGTAACATGTATTGTACATATTTGTACATTTCGATAATTAATTTAATAGACGTTCATAATTAATTTGTATCAATATCTATGTATTCATTGTATATTTAGTGTAAAGTTATATTTATATTATTTTAAGTTTACCTATAGAGGTTCACTGTTAAACAGAGTGTCTAGAACAATTCTTATAAAGTATGCTTCAGTAAATGCATTATACTTTTATACTTTACATGTTATAAAATACAACATCGATGTATTTTGTACTCAAGTAAATTATTATTTTATATACATATATCTAATGACCATTAGGTAATAATACTCCCAGCCATCCTCACATTATGCCCGCGAATCATCGATTATCCGGTTGCGTGAAATTTATTAATGGCCCAAGGGGTACAAGGGAAACTTAGCGGCAAAGTTCGCGACTATCCCTTCGTAGGAACTTCTGCGCGCCATTATTCGTCGTTCAATTACGCGCGAAAATGAAGAGAGAAAGATAACGAAAAACGAGAGACAACATTATGCCCTTCAGATTTTATGAGATTCCAGAAAAACATAATTAAAATTCTGTATAAATAAGGCAATTAGTCTTTCGCATTGTAAAATAAATTATCAATTATCATGAAATATTTACAAGTATGTATAATAAACTTCACATAATCCTTGAATTCGATTCGTGTTTTTATTCTTGCATTTAGATTTAAATAATTGATATAATTGTAAATCTTACGTATACAATTTTTTTTATTTTTCAAATCTTTTTAAAATTTTTTTTTAAACAATTCTTACATACTTCAAAAATTTTATGTTATTATTTGCAATAGACCTGTTTGAAGTTGAAACAAATTTCTTGGACGCGAGAAAAAGTATCTCTTATAGCAAGAAGATTTTAGTAACAGATGTACAAGAATAATATTATTCGACACTATGAGCACTCATCCCACATTTCACTAATCGCTGCTGCAGCATCTGGCAATATATTTAGCGCACTGACGAACACGCAGAAGTATCAACCTCTTAAATTACCGTAAACGTGATTCGTATTCCCGCGAATTGCAACTAACAACAGCAAATTTAAATAAAAAATCCCGATGGTATTCAAGCAGATCTTTGTGAGAAACTGGGAAGAGCTAGCCGGGGATCGCGAAAAACGAGTGTCAGCGACGAGGGGGCGGCAAGGAAGGTTGCCAGTGCAATTAAAATGCAAATCGTCGCTTTTCCCGCGGCCTGTCCGCTAGACCATCTTTCCAGGAGGTCTCTGGTCCTTTCGCATCCTCGCAACTCTACACCATAATGGTAACGCCGTCACCGATTAACTTGGAACTAGTTTAGGAACGACTCGACTCGGCTCGGCTCTGCTCGGCTGCGCGAAGTCACACAAGGAGCGGGAACAAGACGCGGCCTTTCGCTTCGTCTCTCTCGCAAAGTGCCACGTAAATGGAAGATGGTACGTTAATACGGTCTAACATCATTTGCAAATGTCACTACGAGACGTGCTCCCGGCATCCAACGCGAGTTACGTGAGAGAGGTACGCGCTTCGTCTTATCGCAGAAAGAACAGACTCTCATGCGTTGCGGCGAAATATGGATATTATAATAGAGGTTTCTAAAATTGTTTTAATATTACGTACATATACGCGAAGATATAACTCGCGTTAGGATGTTTAATTAAGAAATTCAATATCAATTGCTTAATTTCTTAAAATTACATTAGGCATATTTTTAATTCACGTACATTAGTCGTGAATACTCAAATCAATACGTCACTCCTTTGTTTTAAATACTTACATTTAATATATATTAAATTAGACTACACATGTGTTTGAATTTTATATATTTTTATGAGAAATCATTATTCGGGAATTTTGCTCAATGTTTCTCAAGAATTCAGGCAATACAAGAGAGAATCTAATTACACGTAAATTTCAAAGTTTTATTTCATATTTCTGGCGCTCTGCTCAGACGAACAAATCGTTACCGAGACGAGTATGCAGATTAATCGCGAGGCAGTGGCAATATCGCTGTCATCTGTCTGCAAAATAACTGCGGAATGCGGACAGGCCGGAAGTAACATCGCATTGTCTTCATGGAAATAGTGCGGAACAAGATGGAAGAGACAGTACCTTAATGGCCTGATTTCATTTGCAAATGTCATCAAGAATTTTCACTCTGCTCGGCGATGGAAATGTCTCGCGTTTCTCATGCGAGATGATAAGCATAATAATATACAGTGCCATAATTCTTGCTAACGCATACTACTTAATTAATTATGCGGAAGAGCTGCTTCTGTTCGCATTCAATTTGCACATTACAAAATACTGCATTATATCCTGGCGTATATTATACAAGTATGCCTACGAAAGTACTGTCACGAGTAATAATTAGAATATATGCTAATAATTGAAACTCATCCTACAAATATAGCGATACATTAAAATAAAACAATTTCAAGATTTTTTTTAAGTGATAAAAATATTATGAAAAATATTTTAAAAACATGCTGTTGCAATACAGATGTTGAACTTTCTTTTGTCATCAAAAAGATTTGTTTTTCAGTTTATACAAGAATACACCAATCGACTTCGTTGAAATCAATATTAATTTTCCGCGTAATGTAGAGTACAGTCCCAAAAATTTATTTTAACTTCAAATTTCGCTTGCAAAAAGACATGTCTAAAATTTCGACGACTATCTATGTACAAGTATATTCTTATTTATACGTATCTCGTTTATTGTAGATCTAAATTAAAGACTGACGAGTCAGTTAGTATTTATAAATATAAAATATGGAACGTGATTATCCGCTGTTACAACTCGTTAAGATAATAAGCTTTAATTGCACACTTCGTAAATCTACTGTCAACCCAGTATAAGTTATGATCAGGTTATTGAGTCGACAACTCAGATTTTTGTAGAAAAAAACCTGTTGAACGATTCACGGTAGGAATGAAGAATAAATACACTTGGAACAAGATGTCTTGCCATGTTAACTCCGTACAGTCACGTAAATTGCATTCAATCATTTCGTTAAGAAACGTGCGTGTATAAAATTTGTATAATGGTTTCCGACGAAAGAGGATGCATAACAAAGAAACTCGACGGCAACATACATGGCGGTATACCTACTGTCTCTGAAAATCTCGCAGAGAAGAAAAATATCAAGGACGCGATCGACATGAGTTTCACTTGAAAGAAATTTCCGTCTTTCGAATTCACGAAAGCTCTTACAAGAGTCCACGAATCCGTCTCTGTCCTCGCTGTTTCCCGTCGCTTTGCATTATGAACTTTCACGAAAGTTTCGCGAGCCTTTAACTTGAACAGCGCGGACCCTTCGTCCTGGCAGAAATTTCACGCAAGTTCCATTACGCTTTGCGCAATTTTACGATTATGTTTCCACGGTAATCAGTCCTTATTGCTCAACTTTTAAGATTTAAAAATAACAGACTCTTTATGTACGTGTGTGTGAGCGAAAAATTTAAATTAAAACTTTCCCATCTGGCTTTATAAATTGATATAAAGTTTATATGGACATATCTGACGAATTACATCAAATAATACAAGTTTTTGTGTAAACAATACTGATAATAGATAAAATATAATAAAATAATTTTTAAAGCAAAAAACATCTTAACACGCAACCAAATATATTATTATTGAAAAGATATAGTAATAAAAGATTTAATAATTTGTCTTTTAAAAAACTATTACATTGTTTGGAAAGTTTGTTTCAAATTTTTTAGCTCAAAATAGTATGTTGTATATTAAAAAAATTAGCGGTTATATCATTCGATAGAACAAAGTTTCAGCTTTAAGAATCTGATTTCTTAATTGAGATACGATGATTTTTAACGAAGTTATATGAGCAATTAAAATCAAAATGTTCCTTTACTTAACTCGCGAATAACTCAGGAACAAAAAATCGTTAGAACATTTTTTAAAAACAATTTTGTGGACAAAGCTTCAAACTTTCACAATAAATAGTTGAAAATTTTCACAATTTTTTTGGGCAAGTGAAAAACCCACAAAATAAAAGGAAAAACTTTCATTTCTTTCAGCTCGTGCCTTTTTATATGTAAAAATTACCAAACTCACAGAAACTCAAAAAATAGTAACTTTTCGAAAATAGATTTCAAACTTTAAAATCCTTTTTTTAAATTTAAATTTCGTTTATTTTTTACGAAGATGTTGTGTATATAATTTTAAGCTAAGAAATTGAAACAAAGTTTCCGAACAAGCTTTAATACTTTATATAAATATGTCCATATAAATTATATTTAATTTCCTCTTTTCCGTTTTTTTTACCTATTTTACGATAAAATAAGATAAAATAATTTAATGGTACAAGTATACTAAAAATATTTTGTATATTATGAAAGTGGAAAAAGAAAAATATGAAAAGTGTTCCTGGCCCTTATAATACATTATATTTAAAGCCAGCAGTTAATTCACAGAAAAAATGTACAGTTAATAATCTCTGCGATAAGAATAATGAACATTGGTGCGAAGGTAATGAATGTTTGTGTAGCCGTATAAATAAAAAAAATTTTTAATAAAATTCGAGCAAAATCAAATCATATGTTGTCGCACAATTTCGTCTTTTTATTGAATAAATGAAGTAACGAAATAACTAGGGAGTTGTCAGTCCCTCTAGACAGAAAATTCAATATTACGGCTTAATAAGCACAGGAAATATTTGCTCGTATTGTGTACCTCGGTAATATTCTATAGTATGCGTTCGGCGTAATGCTTTTCTTACGAATTTTTTTCTTTTTGCTAGTCTAAAATAAGCGATAGTGGCATATTGGTAATTCCGTTTAAGAGTACAAAAAACCAAATATATTATGCATCTCAACTGTAGCGTGACATTTAGGTCACTTTAAAGAGGCTTTTAGGATTCGTATATTTCAATATTATCGAAAATGGAGTTATACATACCGCAGCAGACTAAAAATAAGGCTAGATATGAATACAGATATAAATACAGATGAAACAAGAAAACGAATATATATGCATATATTAATAAAATTATACATATATATTGTATTGTATATATATATTAATAAAAAAGAATTAAGTCAATTATGAAATAATTTATCGAGCAACATTTCCGATTCAAATAGATATTAAAATATAGATTGTATTATAAATATCGAATTTTATTTTAAAGAAAAATATATTTTAAATGCAATTTATATTCAAAAAGTAGAATATTTTATATTCCAGTTTTTTGGAAATTGAATATACATATATTTAAAATATAGTTTTTATTTGATTTGTCTATAACATGTTTTCTATTCGTCGTGCAATAAATATTTGTTACTGGAAAATATTAATATATATATCTAGGCTACAACACACACACATGTCGATATATTATATTTTTTTTTTTCAAACAAAATGTAAACAAAATCGTTGAAAAAAAACTAGTCATTTATGTAACGTTATCAAATACAACGTTATCTCGATTTAAAAAAATACTTTTTATTAAAAAATTCTCTACTGCAGTTATAAATTCTTATTTATATTCAAGTAAAATAATAAAAATTAATCAATAAAAATATACCATAAAGTTACATATATCTGTATACGAAAATACTAACATAAATAGATAGACTTAAGCCGAGACGTATCATTCCCTTTAACGTTTTCATGTGGAAAGAAAATGCAATTGTATCAAATAGCGCCAATATTAAGCTGCAATTCGATCGGAAAGAATATTCCGTCAGGCTTTCAGCGCTTTCATCTCGAATGCTGGGCGCTTCAAATTTACTATAATATCTGAGAAACTTTAGAAGATAAAAGGAAGAGAAAGATATTATGGGAAGAGCACGAGACCGACGTGAGAAGAATTAAAAGGATACCGATGAAGTGGTAGTCCCACTCCACGTCCGATCGAGAGGGGTTTCATCAACGGAAGAGCTAATTATCGCTGCTTTGTATTCAGCACGCGATGCCTCCAGCAGAAGACATTTATGCATTTCCTTTTTCAGCGCAAAAGAAAAATTGATGTATTACTCTGTCGTGAGTGTCGGTATAATTACATTAAACTAATAATTCCACTTTTTAGTTGTAACACTCTAATTTTCGAGACGCAATATTTCGTATAAATGAACTGGACTATCGTGATATAGTCACCGAAGAACAACGTTCCGCAAAGAGCGATAAATCACGCGACACGACAAGTGTTGTACGAGATAAATGGATTACCCGAAATACTGCGGTTTAATACGCCGTAAATCAATTTCGTAGCGTACATGTTTTTCTATCGATTCTGGGATCGAAGTCAAACTATTTGCATTTATAACAATTAATCTCTCTTTACATATAAAATAGTTACTCTGCCATAAAATATCGTTCAACATTAAAGACGAGATGTTTGAGGTCTAACATACTTGAACTTCTTAAATATTGCGAAACATCGCGTTTCTACTCAATTAATATAATTCACCTTTAATATTTTTTAATTTTTAATAAGCATATTTGAGAATATTTATATAGAAATAGTGCAAAAATTAAAGTCAATGTAAAAGTAAAAATTTAAATAATTTTTTCAATAGAAATAATGAAGATAAATTGGGAAAAAAACTAAATTTTAATAAATATATATTATATGTTTAAATAGTACTGAACATTTACTAAATGTAAATATATATTTATATTTAGTACAAGAATTATTAATTTTACTATCATTTATTTAGTAGTAGTAATATTTATTTAGTACATTTCTTCAGAATAAAAATATAATGCGTACCTCTTTCAAAAATATCTAGTTTTTAAAATAATTTTTAAAAAACACCGCATTTGCACTCTTGCAGGAGCGTAAATAAATTCTTTTTACTCGAAAAATAAATGTCAGGGATAGAGACAGGTTCGAAATGAGCGTTATGTCGTATGAGATCCCGACGGGGCGCAAATTGAGTCGAGCTAACGATCGACGGTGACAAAACGTTTCGGATGCCTCGCCGCGCCAGAACGAGTTTACTCGCACTCATTAATAAGCGAGAGAAAGAAATCCCCGTTTCCGGAACAGTTTTAACGATCCCCCGTCTCTTTCGTTCCGAGGATCGAGCGTCGCGATACGAAATTAGCCCAGGGAAACATTCAGAAAGATCGAGAGGATGCGAGCGGGGTGGCGAACGCGTTCGTGTAGCATTTGTGCCATGCGAACTGTGCCTAAATATATATACACGCACCTACGTAGATATGTGTATTTACACGCACACGCGTCTAACGGCGCGCTAACGCGAAGGAAGGGCCCATCGCGAAAACGAATGAGCTTATAAATCAGCGGTAACGATCGTTCCGCAAACAGCTCGCGAGGCTAACCAGTTTCCAAATTAAATAAGTCCACACCGATGACTATCTTGGTCATTGAAACGCAAGGGCGAGGGTGCATATGATAAAAAAAAACTGTACATAATCAATCATAAGAATATATTATCAATTTGAAAGTACCCTCTTTTCAACAAAAAATTGATACTTTACTTAAATATTTAAATAACTTGAGAGAGATTTAACTTACGAAAGAAAAATTCTATTAAAATATTAGATTTATATCAAATAAAATAGGCAATGAGTTTTATATTTACATTCTACTATGTATTTAACAAATTTAAATTGACATTTTTAAATCAAAACGTACGTAAATTCGTAAAAAAAAATTTTGATTTTAACCACTCGTAATCTAATTGTTAATATTTCAATATTTGTCAAACATGAAAGAATTAACTGTTCATGAACGAAAGTTCAAAAAAATCAAGGCTATACGTCCTACGCGCATCCCACTCTACGAGAACGTATTATTTCTTGAGCAGTTTCCCAGAGCCGTCATCGTAACCCATCCGAGGATTCGTCCTACTTAGCATATAACAGCAATAAAGACGAGATTTATGCGTTTGATACAATAACCGAGAAGATTCCGATCAGTTCGAGCTGCAACAGCTGGTTGGCCCCTTCCGACGTCGAGAGACCGGCGTCACGTGCATGGTGTGCACGGGCTAAACGGTTCGCACGTGCACCTTCAATAACTAGACTTTCCAACCCGCGCCAGGTAGTTACGAAGTTTCCTATGGAATTAACCGTGCGACGTGTTGAGATGTATAAGCTTTCGCGGAACGTAGGTCGACGTGCAAAACTAACGGCTGCAACGGTGATATAAAATGTAAAATACGTATATATCCACAGAAAAATTTGTGAAAATAGAAATGGAGATCTGAAGCAAGTAATATAAAAGTAAACTACATATTTTTTTAATAGTAAAATCGAAAAAATAATTACAATTAAAATAAAAAAATTCACAGTTAATTTATCATGATTTACAGTCAAAGAATACTGGAGTGGAGCTTTAAGAGAAATCAAGAACCTTAGAAATTTGTAGTCGTAATAACAAACTAAACTGCTTAGTTAGGTTATTTCTTTAGCAATATATTATATGATCCGACGAATTGGTAAAAAATTTTGGTATCCTTTTCCCTCCCTCATGTTCCTTGCTTGAAAAGCTGAATGTGAGAAATCTGTTCGGTCAACTTATCGGACCAACGCGACGTTCGAACGCCATGTGTTACATTAGAAAAAAGCTCAGCGAGTAAAAAAAATTGTAAGAATTAGATATTAAAACTCAGTTTGGATGGTGTTATAATATCCTGTAGTAGTATAATATTGCGAAGTATATATATAAGTAGTTTTCCAGCAAAGAAACACCATGTAATACAGCGATCATTTCATCTGTTATTTCAATAGTGACAAACGACTAACATGAGTAATGATTCACTGTGTTACACTGCGTTTCTTGCTGAAACGTGGGAGACAATAATATAAATATGCAACACAGAAAATTAGTAAAAAAAAAAAAAGAACATGTACTCATCTCTTTCTTTCGAGCAGAAATGATACCACTCTAGATCCATAGCTTCTAAACTTCTAAAGCATTAAGTATTTTAATTTAAACTTGGATTCAATGAGTAACGATATTCAACGCGTGTCATCTTGCTACTTTATATATTCGTGTCCATGGTTTAACACTTTCCACGGAGGTGTCCGGACCGAGAGACATTTTTTTTCAGTCTTTTTATCACTCGTGTCGACCACACGCCGCCCCGCGAAACCCAATTCGAGCGAGCGTGCATTTGAACACGTATGTGTACATAAATACCGCATGCACGAGGAAGAGAGACGCGCGAATGCTTTTTGCGAGGCCACTCCAGTGGGAGGGATACCTGTGTGGCATTTTGCGTAATTGTAGCGGAATAAACGTTACTTCGCTTTGCATATATATACAATTCATCGAGAGATGCGTTTGACCGTGCGCGGAGATCGTTGGCACACGTATACGCCGCATGTGGCACTACGAAACGGTTGCTCCGACGAGAAATAACGAAAGTGCATGAAATTTATGTCGACGCGACGCCAACTGCATGGCCATTTCGAATTTACTTTAAAATTTCGACAGGATCCATTTGATTGATTAAAACAGCCTTCTCTACTATGCGCTATAAACTTCTACGTGCGTGATGGATACATCTTCTATTGTGCCAATCGTGCTGCTAATAAAAAAAATTCGTCTCTGCTTCACAGTATTTTATCTATATAACGGAATATCTTATTTATCTTATAAGTAAATATATTTTAATTAAAAAAAAAAAAACGGAGAATGTTGCATTAACATTATGTATTAATTATATTAAAAATCTGATTCTTGTCATTTTAAATAAGTTTAGATCAAAATGTTTCATTTACAAAGATATATTATATGTCATTTCTTCAAAATAATTTACAATGTAATTAATTGTCATCGATATATAGCTCTGGCAACTAAGAAATCGTGGGAAATATTACTTATGTCAGAGATTGCATTGCTATTTTCGGAAGCAAAAAAAGTATCGGCGTACGTTAACCTTCTGTTGGCATAAGATACATCGATCGTAGGACATAAAAACCTTACCAAGGGCGTATCATGTACATGCTATAAATACTCATATTAAAAATTAACATGATCGTTACACGCACACAAAAAGTACTTTTTAATCACTTTTTTCGAGAAATTTATAATTGTTAAAAATAAAAAACGTTTTTTGACAGACTAACATATAAAAACTCTAACATAAAACAATTCAAATAATAAATTTAAATAAAGTTAATTCTAAGTTCTAATTTCTAGAAGAAATTTTATTAAATATTAAATTTCAAAAAAAGAAACTCATAATTTAATTTAAGTTACAATTTTATTCATATAGATAAAGATTTAAATAAAGATTTGTTAAATCGCGAAACTAGTTTTGCCCAAAATTTAATGTATCGAACACATTAAATTTAATTGCTATATATTTTTTAATTACTTTCTAATTAAAAAATTAACACTTATGTACTTTTTCTTATAAAAAATATGACAATAAATTTTAAATAAAGTTGATTCAATTCTGATATTTTATATTTCAAAAAGAATATTTATGGATTCAATCACGCATATATAAGATAAATAAATATTAATATGAGTTTGTATCATATGTTTGTAATGTACTTACATTCTTTGAAATGCAAATAATTGTATCGTTCGACCTATCAATTTCTGATCCGGATTATATCTAATGAATTCAATAAATTATGTTAATCCATCAACTAAAATCTCTTGCGTGACATCTCAAACCCGTCGCTCATACATGAACAACATTGATAAGGTTCCATCTGTCTTTTTACTTCCGCGAATGAATCCAGGAGAAATCGAATCATTCGACCGTACAACATCGTGAACTTTAATTTGCATTTATATCGATTGCACGCCATAAGCAAAAATATTAAATCCATTTTCGTGAGAGAAGAAAAACTCGCCCACGCGATACGCTCCGCCACACATTCAACGTTTTATTGCTACGCTTTAAAAAAAATCAATCGTGCAAGACGACGATGTATCGCGTTGCGCACTGTTCGTCCTGCACAGATATAGTTCAAAGATTTATATTTTTATTATGGCATGTATTATATCGCAAATTTTTGCAAGAGACATGAATTAAAAATTGTTGTACATCAATATTATTTCTCATTCAATTCACTTAGACATTAAATAATAAAAATTAATTACATAATAATAGATTATTATATAATTAATATTTATTCATAGAAATTAATAATATAATATAGCACTAAAATACATTAATTTTTAAATACAATATTATTTTAAATTAAAAAAGTGTTTACGAAACATAATGTTAATCAAATAATTAGAGCGATATTTTTTATATATCAAGATATCTTACAATATACATATTTTACAATTGTATAATTAAACAGAAATCTTAAGGACTTATTAAAACCTAATTAAAACTGAATTAATTAGTAGACATTATATGCCGTCAGCTCTACAACACAAGCGTAATTACAAAGGAATTATGTTGACGAATAGATATATAACTTTACTGATTCAGGTAAAGTGGGATTAAATATAACACGTTATATTCATTGTGTGTATGCTATACGCGCAACGAACCATTCGTTAGGACTCGGCTCGTTAAGGGAGATCAATAATTGTGATGAATATATGCGCATTTAATATTCGTATAGAATGATGTCCCTTTGTCAATGCATATGTGAATAATGATCCAATGATAATCCTTGAACGTCATTAGATACCCGTCCAAATGACGAAAATCAATGTCTATATATATACGATCAAAATATTAATTTGTAATAAATTAATTAAGCCTTTCCTTATATGTCATCGGCATTAAAATTAGTGATTTATTAATACCAAGATGACTTTATCAAACTATCTAAACCATAGAGATGCCACTTATAGATACACAAAGTTAGCATTGAAGAGCTGTAATTAGAATATCACGAGTTGTTCGCGGCAACGTTGACGCCAGCGAGAGAAAGTTTCGGCGTTTCCTAGTGTGACACGGGGATTTCGTTATCCTGACGTGCTCGCGAGTCCCACGTACGCCGCATTCCGCCGCGGCACAACAACGCTATCGTCTCGTCACGTTGGCGTCGAGAGTGTGGATTTAGGACCGATATAACGGCTTGAGCGAATCCGGCTTTAATATGCGCGCGATCAAACGCGTCTTAAGACGCCGCGTGACCACGTGCGATACGCGCTTGTAAGGATTTAAAGGCCCTCCCACTCTTTCCGCAGAGCACTTTAAATTGTGTTCATAGTATACAGGATGTCTCACGCTTGGCGGATGTCCTTTTCAAAGATTCCGCGCTAACTTCACGGAACGATTTATCTGTGGGAAATTAGATGACGACCTATATATATTCTTCAGTTACGAGTTTTTTACATATTAAGTAAATGATTATTTCAACAAATAAAACATTCAATTTTTGTAAATTTTTATTAAACATTAGCTATAATAGATAAAATATTTTAGAGAATTAATAAATCAATATTAATATTAAGGTTTTAATTTTTTAGAAACTTTATTCTCAAATAAGAATTATAGAAGCTTATAGAAGCTGCGGTAAAATATAAGTTTGAGACACCCCGTATATCAGTAAGACGGCGCCCGATGCCTTAACGTGTGAATCATCGATTCATCACGGACACACCTCCCTATCGTGTTTTTCCTGTTCCACGTGTTTTGTCGGCTAATGCGTGAAATGCGTGTTCCCTGTTACATCGCACGGTATCTTAACCTCCTTCATATGACATATATTTCAGCTGTGACTGTTACGAAGTAAATTGAAAAGAAAGCTATGTGTTTCCTCAAAGATATTTATTTTTAAGAAGTTGATATTATTATATTATATATATTGTCAATAATTAAAAACAAAACGCTTTATGAAATAAAGTACTTCATTTTTAATGACGTTATATCATTGAAATCTATTTTGAAATTTAATTATCTTCTTTATGTCATTAAGCAATATTTATGCATCAAAAGAAAATACTAAAAAATTAAACGCATCGATCAATATTTTAAACTTTAATTCCTTATAAAATTGCAGAGCCATTTTTCATTACCAATTTCACAAAAAAAAAAAAACTAAAATTCTAATAAAAATGTATCCATAATGTATACCTAAAACACTCGCTATAGTGACGTAAAATCAACATTAAAGGGCTTTCTTAATATATTAGGCTTCGAGGTTCTTTCGTGTCGTGTACGACGAAATACGTAAAACGTACGATACGAACACACACACATCGATACGCATACAGATATAACCATATTACACGTCACCGCATCATGCGGCGACACATCAAACGAACCGCGGCGCCATAAGTCGTAGGATATATTATATTTACACTACTTGCACATATCCCCGCATAACATATGCATAAAGAAAATCCAATTACATTCTCTTGTAAAGTCGCACGTAAAATGTGATTGGATAATTCTCTTTAGGCATACATTTATGCGACTATGCAAATTCTGTGGATGTACCGTTAGATAGGAGTCTCGTATCTCGTTCGTGATCGCTGCTATTGATTCGCGGAGTTTGTGATCTATGAATCACCAATAGGGATGCAGATCCTCGGGATTCGGCCGTGTTTTTCGTGACCCACGTGATACTCCCGCCAAGCATTCCCTAGTTCTGTGACTATCGTGGAGTCCACATCGCAAGTCTTTTAACTGAATCGAATGTTTGTGACTCAAAGAAAATTTCTCTAGGCGTTGTCGCGAGTCTGTACCGCACCGTACAATGAATCAGAGCAACAGTTCCTAAGCGTTTTCACAAATCGACTCATTGTCAGAAGTATCAGCCTCTAGGCGTTGTCAACTTTAGTGTATTATCATTTACACGAATGTAAACACAATTGTTTCTTATGATTAATATTCGGACTCAATACCTTGTACTGCGAACGCGAATAAACAACATATGACAAGATATTGTAAATTTATTTCTGTGAACTCAAATAAATTTAACGCAGACAGTGTCAATTTATATTAACATTGTTTACGCTGATGTATGATACAAAATATAATATATCAGTTAAAGAAAATGCATAGGAATATGATATACTTTCAGTAAGTAATATAATAAATTTCGAAATGTAAAGCATTAAGCCAAAGTAAGTAAAAGTTAAAATTCCGATGAAGAAGCTAATCCTCGCTGCGTTATAGAGGTATTAAGACATTTTGCTTTAATTCAGATATAATAACACAATGGAATGCAATTACGATACAACGTTACCGTCGTCTGTTCAGTACTGATAGGGTTAAACCATGGCTCAGTACCAAATTAACGTTTACGACAGCTCGCCATTCAAGCCTAGCTTTAAGCCTAGCGTACTATCCATTCAGAAGAGCCATTATTACGCATCCGCTGCGAATCGAGTGTAAGATACATTATCTGGACATGCTTCAAATATAATTTATTGTTTATGTGTGTGTAAATTATAGCACCATTTTAATTAAAGAAGAATTAAGTATGCCAACAATTGGCGTATTTATATCAAACATTATAATTATATAAGAAAAAGCAATTGTATTTTTTTTTTTTTTTTCAATAGAAAGTAACATAATTTTCAACTGCATAAATATAATTGAAAAACCGCATTGTACCGCTGACAATGCACCATAAACTTTGAACCTCTTCTCAATAATGACTGGTATCCATATTTATTTAAAAAAAAAAAAAAAAGATGCCACAATTATAATACGATCGAATTATTATAACGAAGTAAAGAGCCCGCCATAGATTCAGTGAATGATATTCACATATTTTATCTAAGATCCGATTTACCTTCATCCGCGCTTACTAAGCACATTTTATAAGCGTTCAGCTACGTGTATACGTCACTTGTATCTACGTCGAGACACGTTAGATCGTTCCACGAACTATGTGAAAAAAAAGTTAGCACATCGGACTGGATATGGTAAAGCCAGTAAGTGCACCTGAGCTCGGTGCACATCGCTGCAGCGTCCACGAATAATGTGCCCTACTACATCAGCCGTTACCTGCACTTGCGTCCCTTGTCATTTACGTATGTTGCGACGCGAATGGTATACGACAGCTCCGTAGACAGCGAGGAGAGACATCGTGAATGCGCGAAAAGAATGGTTCTCTCTCACCCTCTTGATTCTCACGTTGAGTGTCTCTTGCGTTTATGAGCGCTATGAGAGAGAGAAAGAGAATTCAAGCACCCACTCGTGCACATTTACGCTGTACGAGGAAACCTATGCCCACCCTACCACGATACGATTATCCACGTCTGCGGATGAGGTTCAAGGGCTACTCGGTCGGGATTTTAGCTCCTCTACGGTTGAATACGTCGTAATTGGTTTCTGCGGTGACACCCCGAGAAACCAACCGCCGCCATCGTCGAGAACCGCCGACCGGTTTCAATATCAGTTGATTTGCGAAGCAAACGTCGCTCGTACCGCAACCGTGACCGGAAATCTAGATACGCATTAAGACTTGATAACGTCCACGTCTGAAAAAGAAAATCTCGTTCAATACACGAGCACTCATGGCAGCTATCTGAATAGCTCAACGATTCCGTTATTGAATTCTTGTGTTACAACATGCTTATAATTTTACTGTTACTACTTGCTGTACATATAAAATGATTGCAATAAAATTGAACGTTTCGAAAGTCCTCTAGGCAAAGAATTATAAAAGATTCACTAAGTATTTCATATAAATGATTATAATTAATAATGACAGAAAACTAGATGAGTAATCCTGCATCACTATATAATTAAAATTGGATTAATCTCAGTTATTATAGATAAGGTCGATTTTAGAAAACTAAATGCATTAAAACATGTATTATTGATGAAGAAAAGATTAAAGTAATCAACAGAGCATTATTAAAATTCTCGTCTGCGTACGGCATGCAACGATTAAACTTTACGACGATGCACTAATATTAGCTTCGCGAAGTTTAGATTTAATCATTTGCATAACTAGTGCGTAACTTTAAACATCATTTTAAACTTACTTCGATGAGAGAGCTTATTAACCGTAACCAAATAGATTACCACGACTTCAAATTATAGAAGAACAGACATGTAACGAGAAATGTAATTCAATATAAATCGATAATGCATATGTAGGGATAATTGCGACATCATTTAACAGAATTTGCATGTTTTATAATGCAAATTTATTTCAGCTAGAATGTTATCTTAATCATATCAATTCGCAGAAACATTCCTCTCTCAGAAAAAAAAAATGAACATTTTACTAGAAACATTGGCCCACAAATCTTCGCAAAGCCCGATGTGTAAGCAAAAATTAACTACACGAGTCGGAAGTAAATTAATAAATCCCTTTAAGGACGACAGCTCGGACTACATGGCAATTTGCGAAGAAAATATGCAGCACGGAAAATCTCGTTGAACTGAAAAACGCGCGGCGAAGATTCTAAATGGTGCCCGAGGGAACTGCTAAAGTGTTTTCGTGACGAAAGATTTTCGGCGTGGGGAAAAGAGAATGAAAGATCCTTCGTGGTTTCACGTTATATATAGACACATGTCAGCACGCTCGCTCGCGCTTGCTCGGCCATAAGGCTCGGATTCCTTCGTACGGAGCACGTAGCGATTCATGAGGTACCATATACGAGTTGCCTGACCAAAATTCATCCCCTAACGCCCTTCTGGGTCCCAAGACAGCTATCTACGTGAATGTGAAAGAAAAGGTGCGTAAAGTGTGAAAAGCAGAGTGTGGGTGGATATATCCCTAATACCGATAAAACGCCGCAACGATCGATTTACTCTGAATTACAGAGGGATATTATTGTCCAGGAATGTATAACAACCTTAACATGATAAATGCTGCTATCAATGATCATTGAATTTACGTTTATATTTCAGCATTTATATATGCATGAACTGCTTGTACCTACAACCATAATCAAGTATTGCAACCAAACGCCCTGATTAATTATCCTAGTAAATATATAGTAATGTTGTTCCCTTTGGAATAATAATTGTATCATAAATTGCGCGTACGATACTTCATACTTTAGGATTATAATTCAAAAGGTACGATAATTGAAGTTGTAATATGAGTTATAAGCAAATTTAATTAACTTTTAAGACCGGTTTTTCATTATCTGTTTAACTTGTGTTTAAGCTTAACTCGATGTTCCATTCAATAGACTTTACCATTATAGATGATGTTCATTGGATAAAACATCAGGTTAAGCTTAACCACAAATTAACTAGATAATGAAAAACCGAGTCTTATAAAGGACGAGAATTTATTTTCTGAAACTTTACCTTAAAAAGGTTTGTTGTAATTCTGACATAGACGAAGATTTCCTTGTAGAGGGTGTGGAGCATTCCACACTCAGAGCTCCCGTGGGTGTTAAATTCCACACCCAGAATTCGGGGTACTTAAAAAAAAGTATAAATTTTTGATAAGATTTCAAAAATTTTGATTTTACAAAAAACAATATTTTTTAGACTGTATATGTAAAAGTATATTTTATGCATACAACAAAAGATAAAATATTTGTGTTTTAAAATCCCTGGTAATTCATTATTTCATTATATTCCTTGCCTCAAAATATGACACTTTCGCCTCTATAATAGATTTTCCGTTCTGTAAAGGTTAATGATGTCATATAGATTTTGCACGTTCAGACTCTTGCATAACATATTATGCATAAGAAATTGAATCAATCAGAATCCTTCATTTCCTTCCTTTCCATAAAATAAAAGATTCTGATTGATTCAATTTCTTATGCATAATATGTTATGCAAAATTCCCACTTTATCATTCGTCATATTTTCAGTAACAAATTTCAGTAACAATATTACTCACGATAAATAATTATTATAAATTGAAATAGAGCTATACTGTTCTTCATTTTAGTATAATCACGAATAAAACATTTCCATGCCCTTTGTATACCGCTTAACTATACCGAGAGTAAATTCGTTAACAATATACACATTTGGGTAGATAAATTATTCGTAACCGAATTATGTTGCCACTTGAATAAACACGCATATTCCGTCATAATCGCGATTAATCACACGAAACCAGAATCTAGTATATTCAATTTAAAAAAATTATACGCCAGCGATTTGCAGCACGATCGTTCCGCGCAATAACAGGCTCGGACCAAACTCTTTTTTTAACGATAGGTCGGAAAGACTAACGAACAGTTTCAATGAGCCATAACGTAACGAACGGTGCTACGGCGATCGAATTTGCAATTAGTCGCGCGAGAGGCGAAAAGAGCCCGTCGCGTCGCGCGAAGTTGGCGACCAGGTGTTACACGCCCGATATTATTTTCAGGGCGCTGTAACGGTAACAAATGGCACCTGACTGGGTGTACGATTAATCGCAAGAGACTCATTTAACGTCGCGTGCCTTCGAGAATTCGGGCCGCCTTACCCAACGCATTACAAATTCATATTTACTGTTAACGAAATATATCATCTCGTTCTAGATATACCTACTCTGATTAATTATCTAATACGAATAGTAATGTCGTTCCCCTTGGAATAATAACTGTACCATAAATCGCATGAAGATTTATGTAATAGAAAATCTATGTGCTTTATTTTATTTGTAAGGTATGCATCGAGTCATAGTCTCATTTTCTATCTATTATAACAAACAAGACTGTACGATCATTAGTGTAATTAAATATTTCAAAATATATTTTGGGTAAACTTGATAAATATTTATATATGAATTATGCAAGGTATTTCATATTATGTAAGTATAGCTTCGAATTCAGAACACAGAAATAAAACAGAAAGTTCATTATAAACAGCTATTCTATTTAACTTTGTCCGAGTTATATAAACGTTTTCGTGTTTCGTTAATTCTCATTGAAAATTAACTGAAATAACGTAATGTCTTTACGCTTCTTTGAAGACTAAAAGAATTAGTGAAAGAAGAGGTCAGAAAAATATTTAATATTTATATAAACAATTATGATACAAAGAATTCCGCACCGATGAGAATATAAATCTAATGAAATGAGAGAAATTCGATCAAAGCGGATCTTAATGATTAAATATTTCTATGTGAATTTGTACATATTTGGTTCTGCAAACCGCGCGTCGAAATCGTTTTCAGATTTGAAATGCAATTATATGAGCAGAACCTGAGTAGTAATATCACTATAAATTAGCAAGTAATTTAATAATTTCTAATAAACATCTTTATAAAAATATTAGTAATTTAATGTTAAAATAAAGATTCTTAAATTTGCGAATAATTTATATATAAACTTTTTGTGTGCTATTTCTGTGTTCTCAATTCATTTTTGAAGTTATGTCCATATGTTACGAAACATTCTGAATATTGCACAATCCGATGCTTCGATATCTAAATATTTCTTATACAGACGCACAGATTGATATATGAATTTTATTTTTATTAACACTGCCATTCTTTCTTGACAGTTTCTTTTATCCTACGCTCTTTTTTGTTTTTCACCTCGCGACTCTCTCTACCCTAATACTCCATTACGATGCAGAAAGGAATCTCGAAAAGAAAGGGTTCTTACCGGCATAAGAGAACGACGGCTCTCCTCGGTGACCCGACTTTAAGCATTTTTCCGGAGATTGCGGCGAGATTTATCGACGGAAATAGGAGACTCCAAATTGCGGGAGTGAGTCGCGGCCGCTGTCTCACGTGCGATATTTACGATCGCGTTCGCGTCCATGAGACTCGAAGGATAGAAACGACGAGGACTGCGAGAGACGAAGGGAGGACGATGACATTCTGCAGTTTCGAGCGGGCGCGTTCGTGTACATAATACCGAGCTGGCCCGATGATATCGGAAATTCTATACAGTATGAAGAGAGAAGGAGAGATGCGTGCGTCTTCACATGCATATGTATGTACATATATTCATGCGCACATAGCCGCGTGTCGTCTACCACCCGGGGGGTAGTAACTTTATACCGGCGGGATATCGAATCCTGGAGATCTTCCTCTCTCCTTCAGATACGGCCAGAATATCTCAAGAGGCTCTGGACCTACCTATCGCGCGCGTGATCCTATACCACAAAAGTATTTACGAGGGCAATCTCGATATAATTGGCACCGCTTAAAAAGTTACCATCTGAAATTCAGCGAACGATCCGACGAGGAAAAAAAAAAAAACAAAGCGTGATGATGAACCACTCGCCTGATGAAAAATGCATGGAAAGATATTATATGTGTATACGAAATATTAATATATATATATCTCGCCTGTGCACGTAAAAAATGCGAAACACGTATTTCTAAAAAAAAAATACGTATTAAAAATGAAAAAGTTCTATAATGTATATAAATATTAACATATAGGTATAGCATGTGAGGGGAAAAAGAAAAGGATAAAAACGAACCAATGTAAAACAAAAGAAAGTATACTCTTTTTCTCTTGTTTCCAAAAAGTTTAAATATTTCATTAAATCTCTTACAAATTAAAGTCGAAGGCACATCTTCTATATACACAAATATAAGATAATCATTCTTTAGAACTCCAGATGTTCAACTTTGTAAAATCGAGTTCGCTACTACGATACTATAAAAAGTTCACCGATATAAAGTTCTACAAACATTGTCAAGAATGTAAGAGCGCAGAAATATACAGGTAAAAAGTAAAATATCGCCAACAATGAGCTTAACTCTCGTTTTCTTAGCGAATCAAAAATGTGATTCGTTGTGGAATGAAAACTATATTAGCGCGATCTCGTTACAGGTAATCGAAGTGCAAGCCGGAAAGTAATGCCGCGTTCGCAAAATGTACGCTTCCATAAGCTCGTAAACGGATTTACGTTGATAACACGCTACAGCCAAGCCGGGTGGAGGATAAAGTCTATACGCGGTTTGCCATTCGGCAGGCGTCTCGGCAGCAAAATTGGCGATAGCACGTGTGCAGAGTACCGAAACGGAATCAAGGGAAAGCGAGAGTTCTTAAACATTAGGTAACAGGACCGAAGAAAAGGGACGCCACGATTCCAAATAGCACACTGGATGAATAGGCACGGTGTATAGAATAAAAGGTCGCCAGCTGAAATTGCACACATTCCAGAGAATTACGATTTCGTATCGACGAACACTTTTCTATATCGTCAAATTAGAACAAACGTAGCGTTAAGTAAAATACTTTACAACTTCACAATTAACCACCGGTGAACGGTATTATCGTGAGTTAGTTTCGCGATCCGAATAAAAATTAAATTCCCTAGTGCTCTCTTTTCCGGACATGCAATTACAGCGCCGAATTAGTAACGTATAACGATAACATACAAGAACAACACCGCCGCCAATACGGCGCAGAAGTAAGATTCCAGAAATTTGTTCGGAAAACTCGATAAATACGGAAGGGACAGGACAACGAAGCGACGGAGCGAACTCGAGGATAACTGAAGAAACGGCTGGAAAGATCTGCTCTCGGTGGTTAACTTCCATTTAACGCGAGCGTGGAGCGAGCGCACGGAGTAAACTTCGTAAGCGGTAAAAACGGTCTACCGCAAAAGGGGGGAGGGAATTTCAAAAGGAAAGGTAAACCAAAGAGGTCTGCGGAGTCAACTTGATGGCGGTTCTCTCTCCCGTAGTAATTACTGGTTCTCGGATAACAAGTAACTACGGGAACGGTACTGTAATTTTCAGGAAAAAGGACTTCGAGGGTCGAACCACGGTATTCTCTTTCAGAACATTTTATTACCGAAGAGATTGTGTCGGCTGATAGACGTAACAGTGTAAGAAGACAGAGAAAAGGAAAGAAATAGACAAAGAGAGGAAAGATTACATATCGCACATATGTCTTGAGCATCACAATACAAAAAATCTATCTTACAAGATATACGTGTAATGAAATTTCTATATAAACATTGTATATGTTTTTTTTTTGTAATTATAGAAAATTATGACGTAAAAATTAAATTTTCATTAATTAAGCAATAAATATTATATTAAAAGTAAAATTCAAATGAACTCTTCATATAAGTTTTTATATGTTTTCAATCTATTAGAACATATAAAATGATATCAAAAAATAAAAGTACATTAATTATTATATACTTGTCAATATTCAGAACACAATATTTTTAGCATCCATTGTTCCATTCTAGTTATATCATTGTTAATCAAAAGAAAGATATGATTTCTATACAATCTGTACTTGCGTTCTGTATTTTTGCTATAATTTTACTCATCGTTTTATATATCAATTTTTAATTAGTACTTTCGAAAAGAGTCACGACTCTTAGTTAAACCTATTTGGATACACGGAAAGGACTGTTTTGCTGAAGTATAGGTATAAAATCTAGTTACACTCTCTCTCTCTCGTTCTCAAACTTTTAGAATAAATTGTCACTCTAATCACTCTAATAAATAAAACCTCACTCTTAAAGATTAAAAAATAAGTAGGTTGGCTCAATTTTTAGACTGAGAAATTTAACTTTAAAAAAATCAGAATATATGTAGATATAGATTTAAAAATAATTTTGTTCGGACTATCAGAATAATTATGTAAGATACTCGAACTGGCTGCTAAAATGTCAAAATTTTTGCTCTTGAGATTTCAACGTAATTCTTTAGATGATCTATAACAAAATTATTTTCAGATCTGCATCTGTATAGCTAAATTTTTTAGATCACTCCATGCAGGAATGCTAATAACTGATAACTAATAACTAGTCGAAGGACAAATAGTCTTCAACAGAAGACAAGTCTCACTCGTGTGATTAAAGAAGCACACGTTGAGAGCACCATACGATAAATAGGATGAACGGAGTAACGTTATCATGTTGTCATTATGACGTTGCAGCGTTTGCCATGCAAAAGGACCGCCGCGAGTGGAGAAGCGTGCGGTTTACAGCTCTTGGTGGTCAAGCCACACGAGTGGCAGTCGTGGCAGAGAGTGTGCACAGCCCCTCTCGTAAACCGACGTGAGAAAGAGCGCGATTGGACGAGACCGGTTTCACGCGTGTGTAAGGAGACACGATCGTGTGTTTACTATACGTGCTCGCACACGCGAATCCTCGTTTTCGTGTTACATGATTGAATCAAAGTATACACCCGAGTGTGCAGCAGCGCATTAATGACACCACGTAAAAGAAAAATGCGTGAGTTTATCAGGAAAAGATGGAATGTTAATTTTCAATTTGTGTTAGAGCTTAACCGAAGAAACCTCGTTTCACCGAGAGAATGAGGATGGACATACAAATTAAGACCTCTTCGGCCAATTTGCTTGTTCATTAAACATAGTGAAATAAAATACAACTGATACGGTACATTTACGTCTTAAATTGCAGAAAATAAATGAACAGAAAAGAGATTTAATTCATCAACTTAATTAAGGTCAAGAATTCCCGATGTTTCATTATCTAGTGGTTCAAATTTAACTTCACTTTTCTTGACGATAATGTAAAAATTGTGATTTTCTAGCTGCGATTAAACTAATAATTCTATAGTGGTGACTTTAAAAGTTATTCATTACAAAACTACGTCAGTCTAGGGCCCTTTTCATCAACTTCTGATTAAATTAATCCACGCTCACCTCGCAAAAGTACCAACAGCAATTTAATGATACATTTATCAGAAAGTCTCTTCTCTCTTCCTCTTTTCAGAGGAAAAAACTGTGTTTAATTCTCACGTTGACAATTATGATGATTGAGCTGATCGATTAACATTAATCGGAGTTGGTGAAAGAGTCTCGATGATTAACCACACCTAGAAATTTTTCATTTGCTAATTAATCGCAAGTTAACCAGCAAATGAAAAATCGAGCCTAAGCGAGTATATCTATTTTATGCTTTTAATTTTGCAGATTGCTTCTTATATATAATAAATATTAAATAATTAAAGTGTTTTTCCTTATTAATAAATAATATGTTCGCCTTTTCCTTTAAATATATTACACATGCGACAGATTATTATATACCTGTGCTAGAGTTACTCATACTTTAGTCGACGAGATCTAAGAACAGATACATCAAGGGTCTCAATGTCTGGATCTGAAGTATCTATTACAGGTTTCATGTTCGGGTTTATGGGTAAAGTGAGGACGGCAGTCCATAGTTCTATACTCAACGATGGGTATCCTCAGCAAAGCTAAACAGCAACCGTTAATCAAAGATTATTAAACATAACACAAGATGCTCTTCAATCATTGATATGCGGTATCAAAAATAATGATTTAGAATCATTAACATTATGCGATACTCTTAATGTTCCTCTTACATTATATATTCGATACTCTTGCAAAATCAATGTCACTTTATAATAAGAAAAAAATGTTATGTCACGGTCATTGCGAACCAATGTAAATCAATGCAAATCAAGCATGCAGATAGATGCAAATTAATGCAAATCGTGGTATCTATCGATATCAAAGGGTGACATATCAATGACCATAATGTTTACCGCGAGAAAGAAAGTATCGTTACAACGATAGTAAGCATTCCTAGATGCATGGCGGAAGCGTGAACGCCAGCGCCATTAACATACTCCATTGTACATAGTACTTGCATCGTTCGAGTGCCCGCGTGTCGAGTCTCGGGACCATAGGTGTGTGTAATTATCCGCGAACAGTGGGTTCACGTATGTAAATGTGCTTTATATGCGTATGCATGGCTGAGCGTGTCGTTACTGCAAATTACGTTCACGTACAGACACGCGCGACGTGTATGCGTATGCAAGATTCGTCAGCCGGTGCGTACTTCCGTGTAATTATACGTGTTCTCGCGAGAATAACCACATTACCGATAAATACCGATCACGGTCGTACGTATACGCGCATACACAAACGCTCGTTCTTCGTCCGTCTCCGTTATCTCTATTTATTCGCCTAAGAGGTCGACAGATGTTAGTGCACACTGAAAAAATGTACTAAATCTTAATAAATATTTATTTGAAGTACTAAATGTAAACGTATTTATTTGGTACAAACACCATTAATTTAACTATCTTTTCCTTAATAAGTAAATATAAATATTTATTATATGTAACACATATAAAACTCTAGAACTCTTAGAGAGACAAACTATACGTTTATTTTTTTCAAATTTTTAAAAAGTAGGACCAGCTTCACAGAGGTATATTTTGTTGTAAATAAATGTTTAGTTAATACTGTATTTATATTTAAAAAGTATATATGTATTAAGATTTAGCAATTTTTTTCTCGGTGTTCACAAATTTAATCGCGTACATGTTAAATTAAAGAATAGATGTAGAAGAAAAAAATTAAAGAGTTGGAAAAATTAATATAAAACACAATATAAACGCAATATTAGGTATTTGAATGCCTAACACAGTTGTCCTATATAAAGTTCACAAAATAAAAAGAAATGCACGCTCCGCTAAGTGTAAAAAATTGTGTTTAAGAAAGTCTTTGGAAACTTTTCTTCTCATTTGCGTTATCTATGTATAGTTGAAATTAGTTTATATCTTTTCTGTTATATTTCCTGCGCATTTTTTTTCGTTTCTCATCGGAAATATTTAAAAAGAATTTCACGCAATTTCAAGAAAGAAATCATAACATTTATGAAGCTATAAGGGACCAATAAGTGAGAGAATGAACGAACATGCCGAGATAAAACGAAGATTACGCCACGCATGAAACTGAAAACACGAAAGTGCCGTTTAAATAAAATTACGTATTTAAAAAATTATCCATTTTGTATACATATTTTTTTTAAAGCAACTATGTGTTTTCTTTACACCATTTGACTTATCTCATTATTCTGTTCACAAAAGTATTAAGGTACGATAAACAAAAAGTCAACAGTTTACGAGTTATTTAACATTTTGTGTCAATATGTATCAAAATAAAGTGTAAAATATCTCGAAAACTATTGGTTTTTTGGTATCTCTACCTTAACACTTTTATATGCAAAATAATTAGAGGAATCACGTTGTCTAAAAAAAATTACATAATTCCATTTAAAAAAGTGGAGGTGACCTTCATATCTTTTTAGCGCCTCCACCAAAAAAACAATTATTGACATCACATTATGTGCCCCTCGAAACCAAGCAACTTTTGTTTGACACTTTTTCTTCTATTGTCAAAAACAAGCGAGTTATTCAAGTGACCTGTTTTAAATGCCCCTCCCTGTATATAATAAAAACAATAATCATTATATTTATGTATATTTTCCAATTTTATTTTAATTAAATTGAATTCATTATGCATAATGCTTTATAAAGATTCTGTTAAAGAAAAATTACATTTTTCGAAAGAAATAATCGTGAGGTAAAAAAAAAGACGTATATATATGTATATAACCGAAGCAATTTCTGTTTTCTAACTTCTGACTTTTTTTTTATACAGCAGAGATTCGAATAACGTTTGTCATCACCAATAAAGCCAAGTCAAAAATATCAGCGCTTCGTTGCAGAATGTCGCGTCGCAGCATGCACGTGCACGTGCCCAGCCAACGTCGATACCATTTTGGAGCATAAACTCCGGGCGGTGAACTCTTCCGCGCCCTGGTAGCCCTTTGTGAACGCACGTTGCGCGAAATTTGCGTTTTCGCGCGCGCGAGGGCCCCGGATCTGATATCGGCCTGGGTGCGAATGAATATTCACCGACGATGCCAAATGCTTGCGCTAGCGCGTGTCCTATCTCGGCGCCAGTATCGAAGCGCCCCAAACAAAGTGTCAAAAGCGCCCTTTGAGTCTGCCTCGCCACGGTGGGTCGGGAGGAGCGACGAGAAAACGGTGCGAAAACAGATGCCCCCAGCACGATGCGTCGTCGTCGACAGGACTTGTAATTAACCAGAAGTACGGCCGGGGATGCTGATTAACCTAATCTCGCGCAGAACTTAATTCCGTATGCACGTAATACGGGTACTGTTAAGCTCGCTCATTTCGCTCTCCCTCATTCTCGGTTAACACGACTTTTTATCCTTTTCACTCTGCTCAATGTGCCATGTCGCTTTAATGATAGACCTTAATGGACGCCATCTAATCAACCGTGATGCGATCGATTAAGCTTTCGCCACCTTTCGCTACGGTACCGAACAATAAATTAACAGAGAACTAAAAAAATCAGATGCTAAGCCAGTTTATTTCTCCTTGGAAAATATTGTAATCACATACGTGACTCTATCATCCTGACTAAATAGAAATTATTCTCAATTTTCATTATTTTGGGTTATAAATAATGTTATAAATGTAATTTTGATGAAAGTCCTATGGTAGATCCTAATGAATACCATCTAATCAACTGTGTAATTGATTAAATTTTCACTGTCTTTCGCTGCAATATCGAGCAACGAATTAATAGAGAACTAAAAAGATTAAGTGCTCCAAGATAAAGATAAAGTTCAATTCCTCAAAATATTGTAGATAATTAGACAATAAGGGTGTAATTATGTTGCTCTAATTAAATAATTATTAATAAATTAGTCTCGGTTTCATTACTTCTGATTATGAGTTCTCTTTTATTTTATAAATATAGTTTTGATCAAAGTGTAAGCTACTCGCGATTTAATATTTCATAAACTTAATTGAATTTAAATTGCAAAAACAAATGAAAGAAATGAAGAAAGAAAGACAAACAGTAATAAAATAAAGGCTACATATATATTATAATATACTATATAAAATTAATACTGACAGCTATTATTTAACAGAATTGCATACAGTAAGAATAAAGAGAAGTCAACATGAGAGTGTCGAAACTATTAAATGATCGAGCGTCGGTGTATCCAGAAAAAATATCTAAATTTCTTGACGTCCAAAGACTAATGCGCGCCAATGACTATACATCATAATACACGTCGAACGCTGTCACAGAAAACGAAGATCAAATGCCGAGCTAAAAGAGAGCCGATAAAACGCAAAGACTCGTGCTAAAAACGACAGTGCTAGACATCGTGCCTTTCGATCGCACACGAGAAAAGATATTCTTTTAATAACACGCGATGTCCTTTCGCGATTACGGGGCCAGCTATATCCTTAAAAGTCGGTTAGCTCACCCACCAAGACAGGGAGAAAACGATCCTCTGCAGAGCGTTCTGCGCTGGTGGTAAACGTATCCTGAGATAAGGAGAAAAAAAATGGGAGAAAGAGAGGAGAGACAGAAGGTCCTTATAGGCGGATTCTGCACTCGACGTACAAGATGTAATCTCGAAAGAGACAAGGAGAGAGCGAAGGAGTCGAGACGCGAGAGAGGAGAGAGATTATGCCCGATCCCTTCGAGCAATCCTGTTAGCGTTACCCCAGTGCACGGGTAAAGGAAAAGACAACGTCAGAAACGGGGTTCTCACATCACCGTTACGGCACGCAAGCTTGTAACACTCTTACTCCACCGCGTGTAATACAGTAAGAACATCATGTTACACGCTCATGTGACGTACGCCGATTTATGCTTAAAGTGTGTTAATGACCTTCCTATCTTTTGCTGTATAATTCAACACACAAGATAATAATATAATGTGATCCATTCAGTATTGTGTATACTGATAACAATTTTTAATACAAAATAACAGATGTAAAGTTAATTTTCTTTATACTGTTAATTTCTGAAAAAAAAAAAAAAGATTGAAAAATATGCAATTCAGGGTAATTGTTATATTAATAAAAAATTTATTTTGTTATTATCCTATTGTATTATTATTATTCTATTACACCATTCTGTGACTAAAGTATCCAAAATAAAAAAAGAAATACAATTTTCAAAAATAACACATGTCACAATCATTATGTATTTACATAATAATTATATGTATGTATTCTACTTTCAATTTCAATATTTTATTAATAAATAATATTTTATGTGTTTTTTAACAAAATAAATTTTTCATATTTATTTAAAAATTTTTTATATAAAATATATCTTAAAATAGTTGGTGCAAAGCTTATCGTATTATCGAAATTGTTACGGAAGGGAGGGTAAATTTCGGATAGTCTGCAGAGCACGGAAAATTCTCGATCTTCTGCCAGCGACGCCGTTCAAGATACACTGTAACACATCGATTTTCCATTCTGGCAAACTGTTCGCGTGCCCCGCCGTCTGTAATTTTCTCTGAGATGACTCGGAATAATGTAATAGAGTAAGTATAACGTTGAGAGAAACTTTCAGCTAGCGCGAGCAATATTAACATTATCCGCCATCATCATTTTATCAACTGCTGCTGTGTTTACGATAATACAATCAAAAAATGGATACCTATTTCCATTTTCACGATCATTTCGTCATTGAATTACATAATCCACCGTTATAAGACAGTCGATACTGCTGGTAAATTACGTACTCCGTGGGAGATGCATTTGCATGCTTTATTATTCAGACCTGCGGGGAAAGCATCGTAATTGTTAAGGAAACTATAAGCTGAGTAAATTTCGTGCGCGAGGCAGCCACTTGATTCGTGAGCTGTGTCTGGCAAATCCAATTACCGCTGATAAAAGGAAATAAACCGGGAGCAACTTTTGATGCCATAGCGAAGAAGAGGAAGAGGAGATAGCGCATTTTGTCTCAAAAAAGAAATCCTCAAGTTCAATACGTCCCCCATCGCATCGGAAATAAGATTGTACTCAGCCAGAAACGCGATATCCCGTCGTGAAGTAAGATGAAAGAATCTCCCAAGCGGGGTCGCAATTAAATGCGCGAATAATTGTAAACGCAATCCGCGGAGTCGTTTGCCGCAAAAGAAATCCGACTAATTAAAGTAGGGCGTTAAAAACCGGTGAATGGGATCCGATGAATTTGCACAAAACATCGCAAGAATTTATTAAACTATTCGCTCTCTATTTTTTTACGGCGTGATTCGTACGATTCTTAATTCTACTTGAGTCTCTTCTTTATTTCTCAACATTTTTAAACGGTACAGAATAAATGGATTTTTATTCCAATTAGTGTTATCTTGATTTTGCAATGTCTATTTTTTATGAAGTACAGCACATTTCATAAAAACCCACAGATTTATATAATAAAACGATTATTCCGCAATTGAGCGAATCTCATCTAATTTATGAGTGTGACACATACTTAATTAATAGATATAAAACATATAACGTTATTTGTCAATAAAAATACAAAAACTATTTACGTTATACACAAAAGTTTATTTCGAATATGTTTTATTTAATCTAAATGTAAATATAAATAGTATAAATATAAAATCATTTTTAAAAAAATAAATAAAATAGCAAAATCATCAATATTATTTAAATAGATTTCTCAATATAAACATGTTACGTTATATTTAGCAATTTTACTAATAATTGCGTTAATTAAAAATATATATTGTACCTAATATACATATATATTGTTTATTTATTACGAAAACAGTGTTTCTTCTCAGAATAATATCTCAGTTAAGAAACAATATCTTAAAGTTGATATAAAACGCTTCGTTTCTATGATACTAATTTCGCGAGAAAGAACAAAAAGTCCGAAGATCGAAGGGCGCAAATGGCAATTTAATTAGCCGTGGCACTACAGGAGACGGGTCGGCGCGAAGGAAATTCCTTTTTTATGAGCTTAAGGAGGGGCTGTCGCGCATCTGCCGCCTTCGAAGCCCATGCATCAACAGAGCGAAATCATGATTTCTTCATTAGAACGTCGTTGCTCGCGTTGGAGCAGGTCGTGATAGATATTTCATGAAGAACGGGGTAAACAGATGCGGCACGAATATGAAGGAGAGGGTTGCGGATGAAGAGAAAAGAAAAAAGGACGAGCGGACATCCAGCGCACCTGACGATATCTTTTTATCCTTCGCGTAAGGAACATTATACAATTCTTCGTATAAAATGAATGTATAATTTACAAACCGAAAAAAAAAATTATTTCAACCGTAACGCGAAATGCTGAGCGAACATCGATAAATCAGCGCGGGCTTCTTTTGCTACTCGAAGGAAAACAAGCGTAATTTATTATTTTATTATTTCTCTCGCGATATTTCTTTCCCGCTACGGCATACCCTTTTATTGAGATGTATTTCTGATTTTAGCAATTTCGCGGAACTTTGTTCTTGAATGTAATTGTTGCTGGAAAAGAGGTAGCGGTAATTGTTTCAAGAAATAATTGCCGCTGACTCTTTAAAATCCTTTCTTCCGAGCATTCTGTATACCATTTCATATACAAACTCAGATATCTTATATACGATTCGAATGTCGAGACTAAATACAGATTTGGATTGCAAAACAAAATTTTGGGAAGCAGAAAATAAATAGTAACTAAAAAAAAACGTTTAAATTTGAAGTTAATAAATTGTATCAACATATATTTATAAGATGAAAAAGCTTCAAAGGAATAAATCTAAAGTTTCAGAATAAGCCAATGTATACAAGCGTTTAACATCTTGTACCACACATACTATCGCTACTTGAACTACTAGTCTTTATCTCGACTTATTTGTAAGTTTTTAATTAACTTGTATTATAGATTAAGATGATTATGTTGTTCTGTTTTGTAACGGTTTAATTTTTGAACCACGAATTCTACTAAAGTATTCTACTTAATACTGAAGACGTTTACCGATATAACATACACCACTTACATTTTACAATATTCTATTAAATGTAAATATAAAGTTATTATACCTATATACAATATGTGTGTGTATAATATTCGATTTGTTAAATCATCGTGCTTCATACTGAAGATGACCCAAAAGTAAGAATCAAAACGTCTATTCACGTTTATTCATAATAAAAAACTTTTTACATATCGATATCTTTGTGTCGACTTACATCTCAGCTTATTCTGGAACTTTATAAATAAAATGTAAAGATATTAAGGTATTCTGCTCATTACAACACTGTGATATGTATATCAATTTTTTAACGTTTAAATCCAATCGATTATTGAGGAAACTTTGTATGTGCAATATTTACCCCGCGATTATTTTTCCAGCGCGTCGATTACTTAACGAAAATTTAATCGGAACCCATGTGGGGGTTATATATTCATTAAACGGCCACCAGTAGACGTTCCCTGCGCTAATAATAATCGCAAAGCCACGGAAAGCTCTATGCCGCGAGGGTGCGAACGGGGTCTCCACGGTAACCGCGGGCAGGTCGACCGACGCAAATTTAATATCTGGTAGTTCATAATGACACCCCTGGAAAATGAGCCCCCAGACCAACACGAACTCGGCGGGCGCGCGCGGTTTATTTCGCACGCGCGTACGCACACGAGCGTGAAACGCGAACGCAAATTCCGTCGGGCGTATGTTACGAGGGAGAAGCGATGGTTTATTGGGGTCTACCAAAGTGAAGCCGTAGAAGGGTGGCGCCGAAAAGGCCGTTTCAGAGGAGCGGGGTATGAAGCGCCTGGCAAAGAAATCATCGCGTTGGGATTTCGCGCAATTAAAATCTAAATCGGAAGAAACCCATTTGGGGGTGCCTTAATCGCGTCGGCATTCACGTCGATTTCTCTCCGCGGCAAAATAACAAGCCGAGTTCCGAGTATTAGTATTTTGTCGCGCGGAGTGTGCCTCTTGAAATCCCGAATGAGTGCGTTCGAGGTCGAGAAACGCTGCGAGAAACGAGAGACGCGAAGTTTCACGGTTTACTGCGAGCTAAAATTGCAGAAGCACCGGGGAAAGGAGACCGGGCGACATAGGGAGGGATTGTACGTCGTCGTTTGTTACGACGAAGACGCGACGCGAGACTTCAAAGAGGACTTCTCTCGCACAATCGCTGCCGTAATGATTTCGAGCGCGATCGCGAAGATACCCGAAACCGCCCGCTGTGAATGAACACCCCTCAGAATTCGCCTCGGCGTAATTTGTGCGCGGAACTTCTCTGCCTCTTTCCCAGCGTCGTTTCAGTAATTATTATCATCCAATAATTATTATCGTTACCATTAGTTTTACTTCTCTTCCTTTCTGCATGGAATATTCTCAACAGATGTAGCTTTTATACGAATCGTTAGGCGGAATAATGATAGAAGTTGAGAAAAATATCTGCGTGTACTAGTCCCGTGTAATTATTTTGTGAGTAAAGTTTATACCCTTTTTGTAAACTTACAAAGTATTATAATAACATCGCCGGATTCTACATCAAGTAATTTCACAAAGTGTTTAGTTTCGCACAAAAAAGGGAGAAACATAATATTACTCCACTAAGTAATTGAAATAAAAGTTGAAATAAAAGATGTATCATGCAAGAGATTTACATCTTGTTTACAGCTTTTGTATGTTTTTCATGTTGCATAGTTTTTAAAATACACAATTAAAATATAAAATTTCTAAAAAATATAAAATTTATTCTCTCTTTAAAAGAAAATTAATTATTTTTATATTAGAATAAAATTAAATGTTTCAACGAATTTTTGTTTGCTCGTAAACCCTTTCTCTCTTTATTATTAATTATTTTTAATACATATTAGTGAGTTTTTCTTATAAAATTACTATAATAAGTATGTGTTTTAAGATTATTATTAGATAACCCTTAACTTACAAGAAAGAAAGTAAATTAAGTAATCACTTTTCTTAACAACAGAACGATATTTTTCTGCGTGCATAAGCATCGGTATAATCAATTTTACTGCACTGTAAAATGATACTGGCGCAATTAATCCCTCTGCGAAAGATAATACGAACAGAAGGTAAATATTTGCTGTTTCAAAGCATCTGTCTGCGATCACGATCAATAAATAACGCGCGTATGCATACGAAATATCAACATCGGCGGGCGATTCGAAATACTCGCGTTATATAACGTCGATTAAACGACGGCATAGATGGCCCGTTTTTCGGGCCGGCCGAATGCGTAATTACTAAACGGCCGCGTGCGCTTCCGAAACGCGCGCGTATTCGCATATTTGCATCGCCCAGGCAACCGGTCGTTCGCCTATTGCCACGAGAGAGTGCATCAGGCCGGACATAACGTTCGATTAGATTAGCTTTGTGTATACGAGGAACGGTATTCGCGGCTCGCATATTAGCGTAGGCACGCAGTCACAAGCGCAGACGATAATACGATGAGGCCTCGCCAAGGTATTTCCTTTCGAGTGCGGCCCGTCAGCGACCCTTGCGAGTTAATCAACGAGATGCATTTAGAGGGAGAGAAGGAGAGAGAGAGAGAGAGAGAGAGAGATCACAAACGAGTCGAAATATTCGCGTGATGGATGTACAGGGTGAAACGGTACAATATGCACGCGCGCATAAACGTACGTACGACCGCTGAAGTTCGAACCGAACGATGACAGGGCTTCCTGCAACTAGTTGCGTGAAACATAGTCAGAACCAATGTTTACGCGCATTGACGCGAAACCGACATCGCATCTCGAATCTCTCGAGAAGTTCTCTCTTTCTCTGGAAAGCATAATATAGCTTTGCACGTGCAATTTCAAAAGTTTTCAAATGTTGAATGAAACGACTATCGCACGATTCTGCGGCGCAAAGTTTCCACGCAGGATATCGTATTAAGTGGGAAGAAAGAAGTAATTTTTCGAAATTTTAAATTTAAAATTACTAAACTCATCTTTATGATATTCGATACAACGAAATAAATACGTGAAAAGTTATTCGGAGCATCGTTTATTGATGAGCGTATTTTTTAGAAATTATGTACGCTGTTTCTCCTTCGTGTGTTAAGAAATTTTCTTTTTATAATAAATCGCCGCGTATTGACGAGATTATTTTTTATTGGAAATTATTTATTTATTCGAAATTAAAATAATTATCTCTATATTAAAATTTATAGAATATTATTTTTTCTTGTTAAATGTTAAAATTAATATTGAAACAAATTTTTCTGAGAGCATTAGTATTTCGTTAAAGCGAGAAAACTTCCAAATTATTCTATATCGTAAAGTTATCTCATCTATTTCCACTTTGAAAAGCGAAACTAAATCTGAATATCGCGTTGAACGATCTCAAGCAAACTTCGAATGTTCGATGTATCGAGAATTGCATTAAATGCATCGGAATCCACGCTGAGTCGTGCGATTCGTTCGCCATCGATGTTTGCCGCTTTTATATACGAAAGCGTTCGATTTTAATTGAGCGACGAGACGAGAGAACGCGCGCGCAGAATTTCAGATTTCAGAAAAAATCAAGTTTCCGCGAATTGCGGAAGCCGCGCCGGTGACGTACCGGGGTATATCCCGATGGAGTTTCGGGGACAGCGCGGGGGTTTGAAATCGAGTGAATGTACATACCTATATAGGAATCCTGCATTCGCAAGAACGACAAATAGCAACACGCGTTCTATAGGTATATAACGCCGCTTAGTTTTATTTCATTTTCAGTCCCCGTCGACACGCAGTAATCCCATCTCACACACATATCGACCGATCGACCTGTCTCGTCTTAATAAGACTGTTTTGTGCGTTTCAATTAATTCCGCTAAGAGAAAGACAAGCGGGAAGGAGTGGGATGGCACGACAGACTGATACGATACGTAGCCTCGGGGTATGGCAAGCAAGAGGGATCATTTCGCTGGGTTATTTTCCTCGTGAATCACAGAATTAATTAATACCCGTTATACCGATACCCGCAACTGTTCGGCGACTTCCGCCGGGATTGCTGATACGACCCGAATTGTATATAATACGATACCGTACCGTATCGAGGATTCTATAACGCAAAGGACTACGTACGCACGAATCAGATATCATCGGGTATTGACCCAATAAAAACAAAATAATTGGAGGAAATCTCAATATCACATAAGCAAAATACCTTGCCATGTACAAGACACGCGGAACTTTTTTAACAATGCAAATATTTTGTTTATTAAACCAGATTGAGATATTAAAAACTTTGAGTAATAACGAAAAATGCAGGAAAAAATCAAGTTTAAATAAATAGTAACTGAATGTGTGATCACACTAATTTTATTTTAAAAATCGTATGCAAACACATTGAATGTTAGTACAAGTTTATATGTAAAAAGATATATTAATGTCGTTCAAAGCATCAGCATGACACGATTTTACGCGCCTGTCTTATAATGACCGGGAGATTTACAGTGTGCGAATCGAATTCTATTTCATATCCCATAGATTGAAATGAAACGATGCGCGATATGAATTACGCCGACAATCGTAGCATTAAATCACGTGATGGCATAAAAACCTTTTACCTGTTCCGCCCGATGATATTTGAATTGAGCGGCCGGATATTAATTATAACTACATGAAAGCGAGTATTGCGATGAAAGCGCGCCCGCTTTTCCAACAAGGGCTTCAGATTAATTTCAGTTTACTGCGCTTAATTCCTCCGTAGCCACAAATCGACAATTATGAAGGAAGTATCGATCACTCACATTCACTCTACAAAATTTCACTTGCACATTATCATTCTAACTCACACTTATTTAATTCATAGTCACATTACAATTATCATTGAATTTATTAAATAGAAAAATTTAACGCGTATCAAGCATTTGATTTTTATCGACTTTTTCAAAATTATACAATCTATAAAAATGCTGTAAATAACTGACAAATGTTTTATCAGTTATTATTTAAAAAGGCAAAAAATTAGATAGTTCCTAATGACGAAATAAATCTGTGAAGTTCACACAAGGTGATGTTAAATTATTCAAAATAATTTTAACGCATGTGATATTAGAAGCGACTTTTCTTCATCAAGGATTAGGACTCGCGAAATAATATTAAACCACAAATATGACCACATCCTATATTGACTATGATACTAAAACAGGTGAAGAATTTCGGCAATGGTCTCGGTGTGAAAACACCGACATACCTTTCACGTATAACGAAGAGGGGCTCACTCACCTACCAGTCGTCAGACAAGATTCGCTAATTGGGATTAATTCGCGCTAATTAATTAAATCACGGTATACCCGTCTGCCATACACGCTCGTTGCGCTCGCTTCGTGCAATTTCGGGCGATATATTCGTCTCTGGACATTCTGCGTATGCATATACCTAACGCAATGAAACCTGACTTATACGAAACAGGAATAATAAATTCATTAAGCCATCGCTACCGAAATATTCATGACACTTGGTTGTTAAGGATTAAAATTGTTACCATTTTAGGGAATTAGATTTTCAGTATTATAAATTTCAGTAGATACGTATATGTCACGTTAATTATCATATTTCTATCGTCACAGCAATTAGGCACAATTCTCGCTTATTTTATAATGCGAAAGAATCGATTGATAGTCTCTCCCTCTCATTAAATTTAATTTAATTTCGAAAGAACGCTAATGCACCGAAAAAAATAAAATACGTCGATCAGTCCTGAAAAAAAAGATTCACGAAAAATTATTGTTCGCAATTTAGAAAAAGTTGTCAAAAAATATACGTATTTCTCTCGCGCCCGTATTTGCTATCAACCCGGTTTCAAAGGCACGCCCGATGAATCGCAATTGAAACGATACTGCCCCGTTTTAGAGGACGGCATACTATACAATGTCGCACCGAATATTGCGCTGGACGAAAACGTATCCCGATATTATTGAAGCCTTCCGCGCTTTTGATCGTATACCCTCGCTGCCTCTCGCCAAATGGTCCATTTCGGTAATGTAAGTACGCAATAACTGTGAGATATATTTCCTTCTCTCTCTCTCTTCCCCTTCCCCTCTTTCGATCTCTACTAGTATTTCCAATTCTCGTTATTATCATCATCATACTATTACGTTTCCCTGTAATTCTGCAACGACAACAGGATTTACAGCAATATGAATGATGAGATCCATTCCGCATAGATTCTCTATTATCTCTCACCGTGCACTACTCCAATTTTGTAATCATTAACGGTGCGCAGTGATCACATTATCGCACAGTTTTTTTTACAATAGACATACAATACCTGCACAACGACAATATTAACAATCTCGACACTATTATTAATCGACGTTAATCTTTAAGTAATTATAAGTAGTTAAAAGATGTACAAGTTGATAGATAGAGTACTCAGAACACCGCAAAAAATTTAATTTTATAATTATATTTTTATTAATATATATTAAGGGCCGATTGTTCCATAATCAGTCCTCCATCATCTAATTAATAATTTTTTAGTATCATTGAGTCTAACATGATAGACTTTTGCGCGACTTTTATTAATATAAAAATTTTCAGTTGTAGCCACCTCGACTATTCAAACGTTAAAAGTTAAGAATTGTAAATTCAAGAAATACAGCATACATTATCTACGTAATTCTGAGTATAAGATCCAATAAAAACACCGATTACACTGTTACTTCGGATATCATTCTAGGAACGTGGTGATCTCGTTCGTTTCAGTTTGTAGATAACGCAATATCACGTACCATTGATTGCAAGGAGTATAACTGGAGAGAAAAAGCGTGTGCACGACCGCGGACAGGAGATAGGCGCGATAATTAAATCTGTCGCTTTGGAAGCACTCTCGTGTGGACAAAGCACGAGCAAAAGGAGCGCGAAGCGCATTCGACGAAACCCGGTGGAAATAACGCGGCGAAATGACTCGCAGATGTTAACCCCGCGATGCTCGAAAAGCAAAGGTATTTTCCGTCCGCCGCCGTCGACTTTGCGCGCGCTGAAACTGTCCGCTTGAATGTGCACTTTGCCGCAATCTCGGAATGTACACGGTGTGCAATATTAGATTAGAATGCAAACGTAAACGAGATTCATAGTCGGCTTTGCATTTGCATTAGTTAATCTTCGCGTAGCGTAGATGGTTAACGTGTGTGTGTGCTTTCTCTGCTTGGTTACTTCAGTATGCATTTAAATACAATCGCTACTCCCACTCTCTTGAATAAGCAACTCCTTCGAATGCCTTCGGAAAAAGATACTGAATTAAAGACGGATATGTTAATAATACGTTCTACACATAAAAGGAAAAAGAATTTACTTTAAAACTTTAAAACATTTTGATTGCAAAATATAAGGTTCCTTTATAAGATTCCTTTATAAAGGAAATAGCACTTATATTTTAAAATTTATATGAATATAATTTGTTCGAAAACATAGAAGAATCGACAGTCAAATTACAATGCTTAAATAACGTCGGAGTTATTAAGTAGCATGCTCTACTAATAATTCGAAACACAACAATTTACTATATCCAAAAAATATTAAAAATCCAATTTTTTCTAATCATTTATTCGCAGAGAACTTCATTACGATGGCAGCACCGGCCGATTCTCCGACTACCATGTAGAAACACGAGGCGACGTTTTCGCGCGGCGATCTAAATTTAAGCCGCAGATTTATACGCCCTCACTCGCCGGGCATTGACTTTAGCTCCGACGAACCCGACTTTCAACCCCCTTCTCTCCCATCTACCCTTTCTCTCTTTTTTTTTTTTTTTCTTCTCTCATCTCCTCCTTGCGTCGTCTCCTTACTCGTGACTGTCCAACTTGCGGCTATTCCCTCTTACCCGCTTATTCCCGTTGCTGTTTATTACCGTCACGCGATACTCGCGACGCTGGTATCCTCGCAAATATAGAACGTACAGACTGGCCTTCGCTAAGGACGTCTCGAAAGCGTTACCAAACCGCCAGACTCATCAGGCCCACGGTAGGGTTAAAGGGCTCTCTCCGGTAAGAGCCAAGGAACCATCTACGTTGGAACTTTGGAGGAGAAACGTATAGTAGGGACGAAATCCCTTGCGAGAGTCCACTCCGACGGAATAGCCAGAGCAATTTGTTCTGGATGCAACAGTATAATCTAACGTTTCGACCATGATAAAATCTAAAGGAACTCGAATCCCAGGTCTCTTCATCTTACCCCCCTTCTCTTGCACAATTCTCTTTTATTCAAGCCCTGGTGCACATTGAATTTTCGAGTGCATCTCTAAAGGTTTTATCTCCATAATAGGATTTTCTGATGGACAGTATTGTAAAAGTCTTCCTATGGTTATATTCTTTAATCTTCATTAGCTAGATTACGCAGATGCTAATGAGAATAAATCTTTCAATCATTACTACTATAATAACATTCATTTCAATTACGTAGATTCCTAAACAGAAATATTTATTCTACCATAAGAAACAGTTCATGTAGACATTTATGATAGTAATCATAGAACTTGATCGTCTATTTGTATAAATTATATAGATTGTATCAATTTTCCATCCTATTTTCTTAAATATATTGTTGAAATAATTTATAACAAAGTGTGTTATAAAGAGCAATAAGCATTTAAAATATATCGAAAAATTTGTATATTAAGAATGAAAATTAATTTACAATATATATTAAATATATGATTAAGTATTAAACTTCGTATTAAAGTTTTCTTAAGAGGAGTAAAATCTAAAATTAGCAAGAAAGTTTTTAATTTCCCAGACTTTAATTCGTCGTAATATAACTAATATGTATTCGAACTTCTAATTAACAAAATATTATTAGGCGTGACATTATAACACACTCGATTGTTTTTCCAAAAGTGCATTGCAATCACGATTCGTTTATAACTCTGTTGTCAGAAGCAAAGGAAAAATATTATTTTTAGACCTAAATAAAAAAATTATCAGTTTAAAGCTATTACAGCATAAATCAATTGAAATATTATGCGTTGCGTCCTAACTTCATGTTAAAATTACAAATTATTACCAATGTATCAATCATAATGGCCATTAAATGCATCGAATAGATTAACACGTTTAATTGAACAGTTGAAATAAATTGCATAAATTATTATCTTCGCGAGACACAAAACTGGACGGCCTATATCTATATTTATTGTATTAATTAATACAAAAAAGAACAGATAATAATCTAAAACTGTTAATCAAAACATTTTAATCAATACGTGTACCTATATATTGTACTCCTAAAGAAAAGCAAAGTTGGCAATACCTACGATACTGGTACAACTACTGCCAAACTTCTTTCCTTCTAGATCCGTTTTTCTTAAAAATTTCTAAATCCAGCAACATACAAATGTTTTTCTTGATACTTGAATGAAACCAACGTCGATAAAAAGAGACATTGAGAGAAGTCTTAACTTCATTAGAGCAATAAGTTCTACAAGAACAATAGTTCTACGAAATGTACCTACCATCATGCAATACAATTTCCTTCGAGTTAGTGATAAAGTACACCGATATTTTAGTGACGATATTTCGAATTTATTTCATCCCTATGTAGGCTACGGTTCTTTGTGCGATCGCTTCTATTGTGTGCGATATGGACAGCATGAGAGGAAGAATTGTGAAAGAAACTCTTTCTGGAGATTTTCGCCAAATTTATGACTCGGTATAATGACTCAGACTTAATTTTAGTCTCTCCAAAGACTCAACCATTCTGTGATAATTGAACTTAAATGTCGACCTAATGTATTTATACAGTGTACATTTATGTCGCACTTATAAAAATGCATTGTTTTTTCACGTTAACCTCTAAAACAATTATTACTAGAAACTGCATGTTATTAAGTACATAAACAAGAGATCTCTACATTTCATTATAATTAGAAAAAAAGCAATTCTATAATTTTAAAATTTTTATAACAATTTTATAATTTTAGCAAAAAAATAATATTTTATTATAAAAATTAAAGATGATATAAATACTCGTTCTGTTTAAAAGGATATTTTTTTGTTAATTTATCTTTCTAATTAGAAAATGATAAACAGATGCTCTTCAATATGCTTGTAATTTAAAAAAAATGCAATACACGTCTATTTAAATCTATGAATTATTTACGATTAACAATTGTGTAGCGTCCAACATTAGACGATGTTCTTTGTCTATGATTATTAGCGTGAAATGATAATCTATTAAAAATACATGCGGGTAGGGATGCAAGAGAATTCGTAATCTCCGAGGGAACCTTTGCGCGGGATCAACGCGATAATTCGAATTTTCATCCCGTGGCTAACGGTCCATACATATTTATAGTTTAATTAAAATCGATACGAGCTTACGGGGGTGGCTTAAACGGCGTGACGCACCGCTCGTTTTCTTTTGTGCGTGAATTTCAACACCGCCACGATGAAATGCGTATCAATGAATATGTAGTGCTAAAAGACTCGTGAAGGCAAGCAGGGAGAAAACAGAATCGCTCGATTTCGCTCAATATTGTCTACGTGAATATATGTAAATATACATTTATATGTCTCTAAAAACATGTTTATAATAAAAAACACAAGAAACAATTATGACAATAAAAAATGATATTCAAGTATTCTTCACCACAAAATATTTTCAATATATATTCAATACTTTAATTTTCAATATTTAATATTTCTTTACTTTTGTTTATTTCTGTCGTAATACAAATCTTTTTTAACAAATAAAATCTTAATAAATTTCACTCGTTTTTTGCAATGCAAATTAATTAAGTAAACGGTCTAAATCGAGCTAAATGGAATTGTTATAAGACAACATTTTACCAATCCAAAACGACACAAACTTTACGACGGTTCGAAAAAAGTTGCAGAGGTAAGAATAGAAGAAACAAATAATAGCACGATTCGCGATTTATTGGACGATAAGTCATACTTGCGAATATAAGCGATGTATGTACGATCAACCGAGCTTATCGATCATTAAGCGCATCAATGCCGTGAACCGACGCGCGTTTAATATACGATGAAAAACAGTCGCATAAATTACTCATCCTCGCACCCCATAGAAGCGAACACACTCCTATACATATACTAGTCCTCCCGTGTAAACGCTTCTCCACAATGCTCGATACAACGCGATTTACCTCACGGATGTCGCTTGGCTACTATTTACGACCGCAAAAAGTATAAAGAGCTATACGAATCGTTACACGCTCCTTTCGCGAACTTGTTCCTTATTCTCGCTTTTGCCTGTCGACATTTCTAACACGTACATCACTGCTCTGTACTCACGCCAGTCAAAATCGAGGAATAAATCGTTAGTAAAAAGTTAGTTTTTCTTTATCATATTTATTTAAATATATATCAGAATATAAAATAATAATTCATTAATTAATAATATGCAATAATATATCGAAATATTAAAGAAACGCAGCGTTCTCTTATTTTTGCCTCAATCTTTTTTTAGTATAAGAGACTTGATAAAAGTTGTAATATATTCAGCAGCGTATTGTGTGAAGAAATGAAATTCGTTACAATATGCTATTATATGTATATGATTATTTTTAGATCATACATTGCACGTACAAGCATTTACGCCACATTTCAATGTTATTATTTATATCATATACTGTTTCGTATCCTAAAATAAACTTGTCAATAATAAAAGGGATAAAAAAGAATAAAAAAGAGTTTCAATGCTTGCTCGAAATTAGGTCGAATGCTCAGATACATTCCTATTCATTTTTTTTACATTCATATTTTTCATTCACTTTTTATCTATATATTTAATGTACCTGTATTTCAAAGAAATTTAATTTCTTTTTATTATATATATACTTTTAAAAATTATTAAAAATTGAAGGTGCCTCTTATAGAAAAATATTTTACTAAATTTAGAATCAATTTCTCTTTTCCTTTCTTAAAAATTTATATTAGTTCAACTATGTATTATTTTATTTTGCATAATAATCAGTGACATTTACAAGTTAAAATAAATTAGCACATTTGTTCGCATTGAGAAAAAGTGAAATACATTGCGGGTAAAAATAATGAGACGACTCGGCTGCTAATTACTGACAGAAAAGTATTAGCATAGAACTCCCGTAACTTCGCGAACAGTGACAATAGCTCTGAGGGAAACTTACGAGTTTCTTCACCCTTCTCCAACACGTTTGTTTGGCATCATCAATGTGATATTTCGTTGTGCCGTCACGTCTCGCGCTGTTCCCTTTGAGCTCTAAATAACGTCCGATGGAGTCCTTTAAACGCGGGGATGCGTCGCCGCGCATAATATCCGTTATTTACAAGCCAATATAAAGTCGCGCCTCTCGAAACTTGAACGCATAAATAAGTGGTAAAAGAAAAAAAATAAATAAGAACTCTTTCGCCATGATTTTAATGATCATGGTAATAATTTACATATTTAGTGCGCATTGTAATGTTAAAAGAATTTTTATGAACAACCTTCTATTATATATAAATTAATTCGATTATAATTATAAGAAATTGTCTAACTGAGAGTCCAATTTAAGAACGTATCATAGAACTGTTCGGAATGGATTCCGATTGGAATTCTTTAATTATATTCCTTATATGGAATGAATCCCGGCTTTGTTGAAGGATCTAAAAATTTAATTAGATATATATAGATCTAAAAATAATTTTGTTGAATCATCAAAATTATCTAGAATTCTTAAGCTAATTGATAGAATGTCAAAACTTTTTTTATTATTATTTACTTATCGTACGTAAGTATTTTATAATTATTTTGATGGCGAACAAAATTATTTTTTATTTTCAAATATGTATCTAAATAAACTTTTAGATATTTTAACAAAATTTTTTTCTGTGTAAATTATTTCTATTGTAAAGAAAATGAAATAATTCCAATCGGAATTCATTCCAAACTATTCCATCGTACCCTGGATATTAAAATCCACTAGTTTATCGTATAATATATTAAAACGGTTCTTTAAAATTTAATAGCTGTGTATAAACACAGTTATAATATTATGCAGAAATTCAGTCATCCGTAGCGCTAATTTCATTAAACGCTATCGCATTATTGAATCGATAGGGTGTATACGGTACGGAAAAAAATTTAATGTGTGCATGAGCAGGTCTATATATCGTTTCCTTTGCTATTTTTAACATTTAATGAATATTCACGAGATTGTAGCGTTTTTCATGAATACGTTACTACATGTTTTCTCTTTTAAGTTCATGAACCAAATGTATTATATATATATATATATATATATGTGCTTGAAGAGTTTTTAAATTATATGTTCCATGCATTTAAAATGAAGATAAATAATATCATACGACAATCTTTTAAAAAATGGACAATGACAATTATTCATTGGCGATGTCAATTAGTATAATATCGACGAAAAAACTTTTGAAAACATCAATAGATTGTAATTTTTTACATTGTGCTTTATGAAACACACTATAAAAAAGCAATCTTGACTTTTATACGGAAAAAAATGGAATTGCAAAATAGAAAGAAAAAGACGCGTTTACCAGCCCTCGATTAATTTAAGCGCACAAATATTCTGGGAAACGCGTCGAGTAAATCTATTAGCCTTGGGGGTAGAAAATAAGGCAGGAAAAATTGGTCCAGAGTCTTGTCGCAGAAATTCACCTCTCACGAGCGGCAACCATCGATAAACGAAAAGCGTTGCCTGTTACGCGACCAGAGTGGGTGTCAAGGGAGACGGTAAGAGTACATTAGACGGTAATTAAAAGCGAGCCTATTACCGTGGCTAACGGAGCATGAAATGCTTTAAATCGTTTACAAATTACAACGTCTGCGAGCGATGAAACGTTTGCTGTTACGTACACACGAAAATCATGCAATTCAAGTAACAATAACTCAATACTTTATTGCAAAATACTGATGTCTTAACAAAATAAATAATCCAAGTGCCTTTTCCACTCGAGAAACTTTTAATTCTTTAGTCAATAATTGATCGTGCTCGTTTATTTATGAATGTTAGTAGAAAAACCGAACACTGCGATTATTGGAATCTGTCGATTAATATATAATACAAATCTAGTAATTTGCACGTAAAATGGAATTTATCAGTCAAAAAGGTAGAAATATTAAAAAATATGAAATTGTGGTTTATGATGTTGATTAGTACGTTAAGGATCGATGCAAATTAAAATTTCAACAAACTATTGCATATACAATTAGTTGACTTGCTATAATAAATGTTACATTAAAATTGATGATATCTGCCAATTAATAATTAATTTCATGTTGTAAAATAATTTACATACCGTTGCATTTCACATCTATGTACATATTTAATTCATAAAAGGTCTACGTGAAACGCGTAAACACCGCACGCGTAACAAGGAACATTTTGATCATTGTAGTATTATACCCGATATTTTACGACAGGAAAAGTCCTCGCGGAGTTCGAGCGATTTGAAAAGCTCTCGTGAACTTAACTCGCACGAACCAGTGGACCTGTCGCCACTTGTTGAATGTTTATGAAGAAGAACAGAAGTTGAAAGTACTCTCAAATCGTTTCGACCAATCGCAAATTTCGAGTGGAGATTAAACATTTGCTTTATCGCATGCTTCAAGAACTCTTTCGATTAAACTCATGATAAAGCGGATGATAAAAGATTTGGAGACAAAATAACAGCGTTAATATTACTTAATATGTATATCGTTAATGTATCGTTAGTGAAAAGTTTCAGTTATTATCATACTGAAGTGTATGCGAATAAAAATGGTATATTTTTCACTTTCGTTTGGAACGATCGTTTGGGAAACCGTTATACTGTATAAGATATTTCGAGATTACCACGTTGCTCCGATCCGTTTTTATACTCAAGGCAAATCGGTCGGATAAATAATATTGTCAATCGCGTCGAACGAATACTTGGCGCGAGAGATTGTTGATCAATGAAGATGAGAAATTAAGAATAACAGAGCGCGACTTTTAGACGACTTGAAAGGAATTTCAGCTAACTGAACGCCGTGGATTGGAGACGAGATTTCGGCACTCTCGCGTTAGTCGTTTTGTTCAGTCAGTTAAATCTCGCTATTCCCTCGCGGATTCGGTAACGAGGTAATGTTACACCTCGGTTATCTATCTTTGATATCGTCAGTGATCTACGTTTTTGAATTTTGACTGTAATAATCTGTATGAACAGAAGTGAAGTGAGTGAAATAAATATTCTCGTTTATTGTACTTGAACTTTCATTCCGAAGCCGGCTCCATCCATCCCGACAACCAACACCACCGCACGCTTTTAAATAGTAAGATCTCACCTTTATCTTACAACTGATATACATTTTCTTATATATTTTTTTTTTCATAGAAATCGAAAATTGTTATAATCATTTAATTTAGAGTTATTGATCTAACTCTCTGTCTTAATTTTTAAATGATTGAATAACCCCGACAGTAATTTCGTAACGATGTAAATAAGGATTTTATTAATTTTATCTCATATATACACAATGCACTATTTTTTATTAATTTTTTTTTTAAGTGTTATTATTATAACTTTCTCTTTTCACAAACAAACAAAAAATACGTAAGAAAAATGCAGAAATAAAACAATCCTTGAACGATCGCGGCAAAATTTGTACTCTCTTTTGTGACGGTATTCGGAAAACATTAAGATTATTCGAAACAGTCTAAATAATAATACACGATTGCAAAATATATGTATTAAAAAGTCGATTAAATGAAAAAAATTCAAATTTAAATAGCTGGTATAAAATTGAGCATAATTACACAAGCGATTATACGTTAAGAAAAATTAATCTCGATCGAGAAACATTTTTAGAATTCCGTTATCATTGCATTAACAGATAAGACACGAGCTAAAATACACTCTATTAGCTCCGTCGGATAATGGGAATTTGAACCCGCGAACATCACAAGAGACTCACCTTTCAAGATGCCCGCGAAGAGGAGCAGGAAGAGCAGCATGAATAACTGGCGATGACCTCGGCGTGACATGTTGTCCCACGGCGAAGCGCACAAGACAATGGCACACAAAGAGTCAATTGTAGACGCGCGCGGAAACGAGGAAGCACATGAATCCCGCCGTGGTATACATACTCGGAGGAACAGTCCCGAATGTACACGTAACCGCGTGAACGTAGCTCCGAGCGCAAATTCGTTCACTCGCAAAATTTCAAATTCTCAAAATGGAGCATGCGCGAGCGCGCGCGCGCGCGCCGCCGCCGTACGGCGAATCAAACCGCGACGTTCCGTCGGCGTCCACGCGCGCGAATTTCCGCGAATCGGAGTTTTCGGGAAAAGCACTTAACACCGACGATTCCGATTTCTGTCCCCCCCCCCCGACGCGGTTAATAAGCGAGCAAAAAGTGCACGATGCGTATCGGCGACGAACGATGATACGCGAAAAAATGCGATGGCCGCACTAATCACCGCGATTCTTTCCGCGAAAGAATTCGATCGTTCCTTCTTCGAATCGAAGAACCTACAACGTCACTCTATACGATCCGTTACGGATAGAAACGTCGCGCGAGGCTCGCGAAAGAGGATATTGTTCGCACGAGGCATCCAACTATCACGCGTCGCACTTAACAGTTCTATTGTCATCGGTTGCGAAACAGCGAACAGCACGCGCGGTTTTGTCAAAACGAAGTGTTCACGTCCGTTTTACGACGCCCTCGCCGACCGTTCGAATTGTACCCGTCCGTTCGAAAACAGCTCGATTTGTCTAATTTCGTTGAGCCGGTCTCGCGACGCGTGTCACTCCCGCACGTCTCTTCACGTACTACACAGGACGCAACGAGTCAGTCGAGATGTCGCACGAGACTGCCGGCCGGCTGCTAACTTCGCGCGGTCTCGGCGTCGCTCGAAAGACGCGCATGCGCGTACAAGATGGCGCGCGTTGGGGGGGACGTTGATAAAACCGCCGCGCTGCTCCATTTTCCTTACTTCCACGCCGCCCGGCGTTCGCGTCGCTCGTACTCGGTTTTGTTCGCAACAAGTGTTGAATTTTACTCGCGTATTTCATTGTAACTAACCCCTTTTTGGTCGGAAATCCATCCAATCCGATTTTGTGACTCATAGACGCGGTTCCATAAATTAATCTCAATTTAATTTACTCTTTTTAATTTATCTTTTTCCAAGAATTATGTCCGTTTCTGTGTTATCGTAATTTTAATCTTGTTTTCAATCAACTTTTCATCTTTTTTTAGTTCTAAGAATTAAAAGAAAGGATGAAAAGTCAGTTAAACCGAGATCAGAGTTAATTTCTGGGTAGAAGCAGGAATTAGAAAAAGGGGTGTAAAGAGAGAAAGTTCCCGCGCATACTGATAGATGGCTGTATGTATGCGTCGAAGGAAGAGTTGGTTACACACATTGTACCATTCATTTTGTTTTAAGAAAGAAAAATTGTTTTAAAAAAATTCGCGAAAACTTTCTCTCTACATAATAAAGTCGAACCGAAATTAAAGTTCATTTTACTATTTATGAAACCGAGCCTTGACGACAGCTCGGTATCGTTAATCATTAACGACGAGTTAATGATATTATTATTATTATTTTTAAGTTTTTTTTCCAACTGTGCAATAACAATGGCTGTTTTCCAGCTAGGACACAGAAACGTTACACTGTGCTCCACTGTGTAAAGACTTGTTGGAACGATAGAGCTCTAATTGGTAACACTGGCATACTCTACACGTTCGTACTTAGCTTTTTACAGTGTCGAGCAGTGTAACACTGTGTCACAGTTGGAACACTTTGTGTAAGACACAGTGTTACACTGTGTCATCTGTGTACGTTGTTGGAAAACACCCAATATAATGATATACCGATGCTGTCGTTAAGAGTCGTAAAATTAGGATACGGAGAATAAGAAAAAGTTACTGAACGCGCACGCGATCGCGGGAAAGAGAAGCTGGGAGCGACGGAACATCAGGGGTGTGTTTTCGGCGCGGTCGACTGTAATGCAATTAGATTAATGGCCCGACAGGGCGTGAAGCAAAACAATCTTCGCGTTTCTTCTCATGACTACCGCACGTACCGTGCAACCATGCGAGATTAGAAAGTTTCGCGTGTCTATTGAGGTGTAATTTTTATTAAATAATAGAAATATTCTAAAGTTAAATGGTACATCTTAAAGAAGTAATACAATCCTTTTATATCTTCGTATCCAAACGTTCAAAATCGTTATTTATTTTCTAATTGTTACCTTAGCTTGGCTGGACTATCGGAATAGGTGGTTGATCCTTCGGAACTATAGCAAACGCTGTGCTGTGGATAAAATTCGTAATTATATGCAAATTTCGTAATTATATAAAACGCATAAATATTGCACAAAATAGATAGATATTTATACAGAGAAAAAACAGTTCTGCTGAAGTACCTAAAAACTTAGGTACATACAAATTTAGAAAATAATTTTGTTTAGACCATCGAAATAATTATGTATGTTTTAACATTCAAACTGGAATGTTGAAATCTTTTTGCAGCATTATCATAAATTATTTTAATGATCTAAAAACTTATATTTTCTAATTGATATCTATATTCTATATCCCAGACAATACAGTAATGTTTGAAAAATGTATTTAAAAAATACATGTTGGACGTTTGGACATTTAAAAATATCCAGATTAGATCCATGGATATTTTAAAAACGTTCCAAAAACATCCAGTGTTACCATTTTGGACTCCAATGGACTAAAACTGAACTAAATTAATATATTAAACAAATTTTAGACCACAAATTTCCAGACAAATTTGCACGCTGGAAGCAAAAGATTCCTAACTCTTATCACTGTGAGCAGCAAGCTATTGTTGCTTGATGTTTGCGTGCTGTCTGAACTAAGCTTTAATTTACAGAGATAACAAAAATAAAACTTCTCGTGCGATCTTAAAAAAATTTTCACTTGGCTAGTCAGCGAAAGCAACACGTCGCGAGCAGACTTAGAAAAATTTTTGCATGAGATAAACATTTTTTAAACGTTCAAATGTAAACATACTTTGTACGTTGAATGACTTACGTTTTTAAAACATTCGTACTAAATCTACGGACGTTTGGGCCAGATTGAAACCAAGTCTAGATGTCCAATGGATGTTCTGTGTTGTCTGGGATATAATACAAAAATTCTTTATCAAAACCATATTCTTTCCGTATAAAATGATATTAATTTTAATTTCTTGCTATCTATTCCGGTATGAAAGAAACACTTTGAACCATTTCAGCATCATTACTGCATCTTAAAGTGCTCCTTGCTTACTAAGCTAATAACTAATAATAACACAATTAAAAAGTTTAAAAACACACACATTTGCTTATGCACTACTTACTACTATATTAGCTATAAATAAACTAAAAATTATAATCATTTACTTTGAAAACCGTGCGACTTCTGGATATTCCTAATTGTGGAGCTGATGTAGATTTAGTGTATTTCTTTCTCCTGTAAATATATATCAAAGTATTTCAATGTAAAATTGAAACTTAAATATTATAATATACAATGCGATATAATTGATTCGAAGATCAATACAATTACAAACTTTCTGTTCTAATATTACTGATAAAAAATATTCTTTTAATGCAAATAATGCAGAGTAATGTGGTAAAATAAAAATAAGCTTACGAATAAATTTTGTTGCTATCGCTGACAATATCTTTGCTGCCGTAACTGATTTCAGCCAAGCAACGTTCCTCGTCCGCGTGCTCCTGGCATCCTCCTGGGCATCGTCCAAACCTATCTCTCCACCATTCCTTCAATTTTTCAACCACGCCCTTACGCAACTTCGAGGGGCACGTATCCGGCTGGCAATAGTCTGAGTTTTCATAGAGAACTGCGAATCTAAAAAGAAAAGAACGAATTGAATATCACTGCAGGGTTTTTCAAGCAGTCGTTCTCTCGCAGAAGAAACGTCACAAGAAGATTCAAAATTTAAATAATGAATTTGAATATTGTGTAATAAATTTATAATATTAAATGAAAGAATAATACATATGTTTATAGTGTGTAAAATTAAAACATATAATAAGAATGGATAATTATTTAAATCATAAAAAATAATTTTAACGACTTAAGATAAATCAGTATAGACAATTCCAAGGAAGCCGCAGGTATAATAAGCGATGCAGAAAAAAAGTGAGTAGAAGAAAGCGATGCTTGAACGTACGGTGTAGTTTTTGATTCGCAAGGTGAGCAACCTTCGGGAGGTTTAGTGAGAAATCTGTAGCACACTAAGCTCAAACCCACCAATAACCATATCACCAGGACGGATACTATCGCTATGATCACGAGCTCCGTAGGTCCAAGCGTCATTGTACTCTCTGAATTGAAAATTGGCATAAATTTCATTATTTTACAATTTAATTATGCTTCGAGTAATTAGAAAGTAATGTTATTAAGGTGATACAGATGCCAAGGCAAAAAAAATTGTGTTGTCTCACGAAGGAGTAACCTACTTTCTCCCTTTCCTTTGTAAAGCAACGACGCACTCTCGTCCGTTTGACTCGCACGTTCCATACCTACTTTGGGCATAACTTGATAAGTACCACTTGTTCTACTCTTCATAATACCGCCTCCGATATCTAATTATAAGACATTAAGTTACAAAAAAATGTGCTGTAAAATCATTTGTAAGAAAAAACACAAAATAACCGTATTTATATATGCTTTTTAAAAAAAAAACTGGTGTATCATGTTATTGGCGTATAAATATATTAAGAATTACAGCTTTTAAATCGATCATTTCATTAATTAATTAACTTTCTCTCCATTTTAATATTTTAAATATAGGACCTAGAGGAGACTGTTAATGTTCTCACATTTCATGACTATGAAATAAAGCGAAACATTTCGGGAATCTATATGCGTGATAAGAAAATTATGCGAAGCAAAATACACAGAGGGTCATTTTGATCTTCGAAATGCATCAAAGGGTTAATGGACATGCGTTTATATTTTAATCCCCTTGAAAGCGCACGATGAAATCGCGCGTAAATTTGCGCGAACACGGTCAGAGAAATGTTGCAGAGGGCCCTGCAGTTTCTTAGCTATACAAACGCTTAAACGGAATAACATATTGGTCTCGTTAATTTTCAAACGCGGCGAATCGCAGGCAAACGGAAGACCATCATAAAATATTACCCGTTTCTCGTAAAGTAACCAGTACTCGAAGGACACCACCGAATGCTGGATACCATTTCTCGTCATCTAAGTGTCGACGTACCTGGAATGCAAAAATATCTGTTTTTTTAGTTGTTTCTTATTCAAAATTAATCTCAAGCAACAGCGTCAACAGTTTTAAAATAGAAAAGAGAAATAAAACGTGGTGTTCTTTTAACGTAATGATCTACAGATTGAACTTTAGAATTTTTTCTACATAAATATTGTATTTTATATAATGTATACTATTATATCATATATTATATATATATATATATATATTTCGTCATATCAATCTTTTGCTCACAGATTGTTGCAACCAGGCATAAAAGTCCTTGTTGAACGTTCGCAATCGCGTTTTCGTGCTCGATCGCGAAGTGATGCACTTCACGCTGGCAATGTAGTACTTGACGAGGGCGAAAGCTGATTTTTCCGAGTATAATGATTGTAGGCTGTCAGTTTTGAAGGGCAATGCGATGCTAGATAGAAAATAATGTGTTGAAGCTGTTTGAATGCCGTCAAGGCATTCTTCAAGATTACCAGTCAATAACTACCTATTAGGCTCTGCTTCATTATCGAGAAATGGGAGGGGTATCATAACTTCGCTTGTCGTACCCTCGTTATCGTAACCTTGATAAAATAAAAAATTGTGTAACGATTAACATTAATCTGTGGTGTTTTAAAAATAAATTATGATATAGAACAGCTTAGCTGTCGTAAAGAATGTTTAGCAAATTTTGTATAAACAGTAATAGTTTCAATTTCATCTTTACTCTTTTTACAGAATAGGCAATTATATTAATTTATTGTGTGTAATATATTATATTTTTTGTAGCGTGGAATGTATTATTTTTTGTAATTTTTTATATTTAAATTTAATACATTTATATTGATTTAATTACGGAAATTTTTTATTGTTTTTAGGTTCTTATAAGCCTTGTATATCATACTATTGCATTTTTAATATTAAGAGTTCTGTAATTTTTTATCTGTTTTTAATTTTTTTATATTAATTTTATTTTATTTATGTAAATTACAAATTTTTATATACAAAAATAATTTCTAATTTTTTTTTAAATATTCTTTGGATGGTAATGGCACTACTTTTAGCTTTCATTTGTATGTCAGCCACATGAAATACTGAAATGATATACAAATGTCGTTTAAAGTTAAGCGCGTTTTTTTGTTCTTACCATCGACTGCACGCCTCGAATGTCCCTGCTTCATTGTAGACCTTTTCTTTTTTCTGAACGTGAAGCTTCGATAATTACCATCGTCATATCCTAAAGCTATTCTCATTTATTCAAGAAAGTAACAAATTATTAGACTGATATTTTTACAATTTCTCAATTAAGTTGATTTTCAATTTGCAATTAGATTTGCAAGCAGATATTTTCTCAATTAACAAAAAACCATGACTATGTTTACCGCTTTCATAAAATATTATACTTATTGCTTAAAAAATTAAGTATTGAAATAATATATATTTAATATGCATCTTGTTTTTATTTCTTTGAACTGCGAAAGATTAACGTAAAGTCTACCGAGGAGGTAACCACCAGCCGAAATATTGTCTCACAGGCTATAACATAGATTTCATTCGATTTCATACGGTTTCATTTGATAAACAACAATCCTTTTCACTATATATGAGGTTATTTGGTTTAATAAACGATTTTACTTCTTATGACAAATTATATAAATTTTATTAGATTGAATTTACTGTATTGGATTAACTTTTACATGATGGACTACAATTTCAAGATGCGAATAATTTCCTGACATTATCTATTGATTAGCGACACCGAAATTTTTATAATTTATTTATGTTTGTTACACTGAAGATGACCCGATCGGAGTCGAAACGTCTGTATTAAAGTTTAAATTTTATATTATACTTAATTTGAAAAATTTTTCTTGCGTTTAGTATTTGGCTCATTGCCCTTATTATTACTCATAATGATTTTACTTAATATTATACGATTATTCCTCGTAGTTGCACATGCAATTATTGGATTATACATAAGGATTTGGTATGGATTTTATAATAATTTCGAGGACTCTGCCCCATGATTACATTAGATAGTTATCTCTTCGGAGTCTACAATAGAAGTTATAGCGATCGTAAAGTCTTAAGTTGTAAAAAATTAATCAATCACAGTCGAATATGAGAAGAATAATTAACAACTATAAATAATCAATTTATTACAACCGTCACGACTTCTATTGTAGATCCCGTATAGCAATCACACTTACACGACGAATACGTGATAAACCCATTACAGGCAACCGACGTTTTCGGTGGTGTAATTACAATAGGAGGAATCCTGACATTTGGAATATCTTTGCTGGGATTTGACCAACCGGCGCCGTTGGACCGAAGAAATACCTTCAGCTCGTCAAAAAGCTCGAACAGCATCTTCGCGTTACGATACTTAATGTTACCCGCGTAATATGAGTGCCTCGTGACGGGGAGGATGTAGACTCGCAAATAACCGCCCAAAGTATCCGCCAAAGCTTTCAGCATCAAATGCTTCGTTTTGCCAACGGACAGCCTCCGTACGCTTTCCAAGCATATGTGAAAATAGTCCATAAGGTGCGCTATGTACTGGTCATTCTGAGGATCGATGACATTCACCTGGCGGAAAGGAAACTCTTAGAGTGCATTCCGTTTCACGCATGATACGCATGATGTGTCATCTTACTTTTGTTGTTCAGTGAACATTAAATGAGAATAAAATAATACGTCGTGCATATTGCACTTAAAATAGAACGCACCCTTAAAAATTTATATGTATGCTTATATCTTTAAGCGGGACACTCATTCTTCATTATATAGAAGATTAAAATTCCTTAAACATTCTTATTAGAATTCTACCAAAATATATCGATCTTTTATTACAAATCAATTTATAAATAAATTACAAAAAATTAAGAAATGCATTCTCTTTGAATCGAATTCTTAAATTTTTTTATTACTTTCAAAAATGATAAAATACTGTTTCAATTTTTATAATACAGTTTGAATGGATATATAGAAAATTCTTAGAAAATTTGAATCTTACATTAGGTAAAATATCTTGAAACATTCTCCGGCTACTAAGAATAATAAATTCCTCGCTTGTCCAACATTGCTTTCCATAATCGTTTCTTTCAAATAAAACGGTACCAGTTTTTTGACCATGTTTAAAAGATTTAACCTCGATTACCCTGTCACAAATTGTATAAAATAAATAATAAAAATGCATTAAAAACGTCAATTCGTAAATACGCGTAATAACGCGATTGCGTTTGATATAAATTTATCAAAACGTCACTTAAGTATTGGTAAAAAATATCCATATTCCACAAAGTTAAATAAATTTAGACATTTCAGTTAATTAAATGACTCTTGTACATCTTTATTAAATACGACAAACCTTTCACAGATGCAGCCTACAAGTGCCAAGAAAAACCATAAAGAACATTTGTTCATACTCCAAAACAAAAATTCCAATGTTCAACCTCGTGATTTATTTTCACGGGTTTTTTTGGATATTCCTGACAAGCCTATAACGGCTTGCGCCCATTATTCTATCACAACTATCAATCTTCTTTCTAAACGCGTATTACTTCATGGTGGGATTACGTAATTTCACCCATGGTAATTTCTACCATGATTTCACCCATGATGTAAATCTTTTTACATCATTTCACCATGTATTAACTTCGTGTTAATAAAGCAGTAACTTCAGACATGATCCTTTACTTCATAAAAATAAGTATATATAATAAAATAGATACACACATGCATATATAAATATATACATTAAAAAGATATATATTACAAAAAATTCAAGAAAAATCTAAGGATATGATAAATGAAATATGGCAAAATATGGGAGAGAATAAAAAAATGTTACACAAAATAATATATACACATAATTGTTTATATTCACTGAATTGAATCGTACATAAATAAATTTTGCAACAATACATGATACATAGCATTAATTCGAATCTATTATACATAACATCAATTCATATGTATTACAAAATATTAGTTATAATTTAATTGTCAATTTAATAAAAATAGTCGCAATCATGTCAGTATTCAGTAATAATCAAATATCAAAGAGAACAACGCTTTCCATTTTCGACTGTAGTCAATTCTCTATAAATTATAATATTATAATAAGAGAGAGAATAACCGTATAAAGTATATGTATGTAATATACAATCGTCATTTATTATTACTATATTAAATATCTAAGCGCGTTAGAAAAGCATGCTATCAACGCTATTGCGGTCATTCTATCCTTGTTTTGTGTCTTTCATTTTACACAAAAATCGCAATTGTAAGAATTTTATCTCATCCGTATTAAGTTTTACCACTCCCTCTTGATTGTCAATTGAAAGTAAAGTACCGACGGCTTCTCGGTCTTCACCTAGAATCACTTTGACCCGATCGCCACGTGATGGTACCACAGGCTCTAATTGTTCACACACTAAGTTCACTACTCGATCCTCGGTAGGTAGATAAACAGTGCACATACCACCCTGCCACAAATAAACGTGTTACTCTTGCAAAATCAGTACAGTCATAAAAAAAAATACAATATAAATTATTGATATCATGACAATATCTTACTTTATTTAAATATTAAATCTTATATGACCGTACATGTGAGAAACACAACCAATAAGAAATTCAAGCTGGATCTTAGATGCTATTATAATTCTCCGTATGAATTTATATACTACATATATAATCTTTTCAATTGCGCGCTAAACAATTACCTCGACAGTCTAACTGGTAAGACTCTCACACGGAATGTAAGAGATCCGGATTCAACTCCCGGCCGAGGTAATATTTTTCGCAATTCGCAACATAAATTAATTGTTTACAGATTTTTAATATGTCATTCATAGATTTTAATATATCATTCAACATTATTAAGATCCAAGATGCTATAAGCATCAAAATTGTTAAATAGATAATTTATAATAGATAATGATAGATAATTTAACTCGTGATATTATTGCGGTATAGTTTCGTAGAGTGGCGTTTCAAGATCAAAAAATTATTAACACAGTTTAAAAGACTACATACATAGTATGTAAATTCACACGGAATTATAATAGCATCTAAAATCTAGTTTCTTATTAGTTGTGTATCTTACTCTATATTCTGAATTAACAGAATTTTATTACTTACTGAAATTCCTCGGATGACTGCTTGCTGTCCAGCAAGCGCAGGATCATCATGAGAATCGCGAATGCGAACTTCAATATCTGTCGTATGCCATTCTGAACTACCTATTATACCAGAACCGACACCTGCATCTATTCCTGAACCAGGTGTTTGTGGATTGTATGGACTACCTGGTATACCTGTAAGAATTACAAATTACGCTACATGTGTATTGAGCAAGTACTGAATCTTCATATAGTCCATAATTTTGTTACAACTAAAAATTTTTCTCTAATTATTAAGCTAATTCTGAATCTTATCTCACGTATATTTTGATTTAATAAAAGATTGGTTTAAAAAGTTAAAGATTGCGAGTAAAATGCAAATAAAGTTTCAAGAACTCACATTTCACTTATTCACAAAATTTGTTTCTGCATTTCAAAACAATTATACAAAAAAACTAATTGAATAGATTAAGATAAATATAAAAGTAATATAATCACACATAGATCTTTATCTAAAATTAATATTTTTTAACGCGAGAAAAAAATAAAAATCAATCATATTACAGCATTAAATTATTGCGATATCGAGATTCTATAATAAAGATTATAAACTTAGATCTATCTTTACACACTGAGATTTTAATATATTACTTAATAAAATAATTAATAAAATGTATTACTTACCAGGTGTCATAGGACTATAACCCATTGGAGAAGGCGTTGCAAACGCACCATGTGGGCTAGTGGTATATCCTGTACCACTTGGTGATGGAGTAGCAACGTAGCCTGCAGGACTCGGGCTTGCGGTAGCACTGCCTGCAGGACTAGGACTTGGCTGATATGAACTGAAGCTTTGTTCCGAACCATACATAGTGCCCGGAGTTTGTGGAGTAAATGGTCCTCCAGTAGGAGGATATCCAGGTCCATAACCAGGCGAGCCACCTTCTTCAATGCTGTATCCATCAAAATCGTTCGTCCTAGCGGGTGTGTTAGTAACTGTTGGATCCCAAGCCCCAGACTGACCTGGTGTCCGTGAGCCATCGTGAGATGGTGTCATTGAACCATAATGCGGAGTACGAGAACCATCTATAACGTTAGAATTTAAAAAAATTATGCTTTCCACATAAAAAATTCGTCCTATATAAAAATATTTATAAAAAGATGTTGTCGATTGTGGCAGAGCGTAGCGCGACTGCTCCCTGTAACAAAGGTCCAGCGTTCAAATCCATCTAGAACATCAAATGTTATTTGATCGCCACCTCTCGGAAGGCAATGGCAAACCTCCGAAAGTATATTTGCCACAGCCGTTCGGATTCGACATTACATGTAGGTCCCATATATCAGTGGATATATGCACACTCGCCAACACGCAATGATAAGCATGGCGTTTTAATGCCAAATTCCTTTCTTCTAAAGACCACGTAAAATGGAAAAAAGCTTGGAAGAAGCTGATATCCAGGAATGGATAAAGAAATAAGACTAATATAAATATGAAAAGATATACTCACTTTCGTACATCGGAGTTTGAGAACCGTGCATAGGTGTTTTTGATCCATCTCGTGCATACATTGGCGTCTGTCCACCGGCTCCATAAGCTGGAGTTCTGTTGTAGCTACTAAAGCCACCATCCTTTGACGGGACGCCGACATTCGCTATGTGAGAACGATCGACAGAGATCGTCTGGCAAGTTGAATGCAATTCCACGCGTGCTGTTGTTTCCGTCGCATCTTTTACGATACCCACATTTCCTTTGTATGGTCCGCCTGTTATTTTAATAGTGGTTCCTATTAATTCTCGGTCGCGTCTTGCACCACTACCACCGCCACGACCTCTTCCTCGTCCACCTCCGCCGCCACGTCCAAAACTACCTCTGCAATATTGAAAACATATAAGTAAACTTCGAATTATGAACTATGTCAACAAGTATAAAACGAGAATTAAAAATACCCGCTGGGATGCATCGGGGATGCAATTCTAGGTGACATAAATCCTGCCACTGGTGACATAGAGTTAATAGAAGTCGTTTTATTTCCACCGGACAACTGTAAATGTCTAGTCTTGCACACGAATATTCCACCGTTGTCGACAAACATTCTCGAGTGCAAAAAGGCAAAACTTCTGTAAAGATGCTTAATTTCACCGCCTCGACCCGCATGCGGTCCGTCAACTACTTTAACAATGTCTTTTTTCTGTATCGTATTCTGTTGAGAGTCTAAAGCAACAGCATTTCTATTTTCGCGGCGTTTTGTAAGACCTTGTGGTCTTGCTTCGACTACTTTTCCATGCATAGACAAGACATGGAAATTCTCACGTTCCAACCGAACGATAACACCAACTGTCTGTGCATCTAGCTGCACCAAGTCACCCCATTGGAATTGGCCCAAACTGTCGACACCAGTTGCCATATCGGAACACAATTGTAGATCCCTTGGAAGAACCTCGAGTTCGTGCATTGACAAATCAGAGAATAAAACTACTCTATTTTGTTCTACTCTAACAATTAAACCTGTATCACCTTCATATCTTCCTGCTACGACCTACAGATTGATTAAAACAATATATTATAGTATTGTACGAAAAATATAATTTTTCTGGAATATAAAATATAATTTCCTAACGCGCTAAATTTACCTTTACGTGATCGCCTTGCGTAAAATATTTTCGTAATTCTGAAGCTTGGAATTCCAAAGCTTCTTTAAGTTCTTCATGTTTCGGCATAACCATAATCATGTTGCCATCAATGGAAACAATTTTTCCCTGTAGATTTATAAGTTCACCTTCACACACCTCTACGTTGTCTCCATTGCTAAAGGAGTGAGCTACAGATTGATCTTCTTTCCCAGAAGTTCCAGTTCCCGGCGTACCACTTAAATCTATTTCAACACCTTCTGGCGCTTCTTCAAATCTTTCCAATTCGGAAAGTGTAGGTTTAATACCCTCCGCGATAATAGCACTTGTGGTGAAATTTTTATAAAGAAAACTGCATAAATATGAAATAATTTTGAAATTATGTATATGTAAATATTGTAATAATATACAATAACAATATATAACAAAACAAACCCTTTACGACTATATCTATTTCCTTCAAAAATGAGGAAATCTCCGTCGCTAGTAACCTCTCCACCAATAGCACGAATTGCTTCAGGATCAAATGGTTTCGCTGGTGGCCGTCTTTTCTTCTTACGTTTCAATGCTTCGGATTCGCTCTGCGCTGTTCTCAAGGCACCGCGAGGTCTAGTGTAATCGATTCTTGGAAGTAATTTCAAGTGAACTTGATTTTGTGCCAAGTCCACATAATCAACCTGAGCTATATCATCTTTATAAATGCCTCGTTTTAAACGGACCCATTGTTTAGCTTTCAAACCCGTCTGTTCTTTAACTACTCGCAATACATCAGTCATCTCTTTAATAGGTACCATTTGTTGCTTCCATACACCCATTCTGAGGTTTCCAACATTTTCAATAGCAGCTTTTACATGTGGCTGCTTGTAAGCTTCTATATATATGTATCCCTTAACTCCTTCCGGGGCCACAACGGATTTTATTTGAAGAGGTTCATCTGAAATTTTTAAAAGACAAAGGGGGATATTTGAAAATATACAATAAAATATAATCGAAATGATACAATCTTTCAAATTTATATTTCTTACTCGAAAATTGATAAGTAATAAACTTTCGCATCAATAATAGTACTGTAGCTTTTTCTTCTCCTATACGACATTTTACCATCCATAAATTTGGATCTTTCACGCCTGGCAATAAAGTTTGCTGAGTGATTTCATCACTCATTTCTTCGCCACCGTCGCCAAAACGACGAGCAGCAATTGATTCGTCGGCATATTTTTTTCGGAGGTATTCCTCAATTTCGTCTTCTTTTTGTGAACTAGAAAATATATTTATTAAGGAATTATTTTCGTTAAAACAAACATAAAGTACGTGAAATTATTTTTAAATTTTGAGTACTTACTCCCAAAGATTTGTACCTCTACGTCGTCCTTCAATCTCACGCGCAGTCGGTCCTAATTCGTCTACCTCGTTTCCCACAATACCAATTTCTTGGGCGCCTTCCTCCCATTCATCGTCGTCTTCTACTTCATCATCTACTTCAGCTTCATCTATGATAAAGCCGCCAAATCTATCTTTCTTTTTTTTCTTTCTCGGCCTATCATCATCTTCTTCTTCCTCTTCCTCATCATATTCACTGCTATCATCCAAGTCTTCTCCTGCAACCATAAAAAACAAATAAAATTTAAGTGTTTTTTAAACAATTTTTACAAATTGTTTTATAATTTTTATACATATATGTGTACACATTATGTTTTTAGAAATTGTCTGATTTATTATACCTTCAGGTTCCTCTTCCATTTCCACAATTTCTTCATCTCCTGATCTGACTTCTTCTGCCTCATCTATCTTCGCATCTCCATCTTCCGAGCTGTGAGTAAAATAAACTTTATTATAATAAAGTAAAATAATATCTAAATAAAATAAAATACGCACACGCACACATATATATTTAAATCTTGTTCAAAGTCAAAGTAACATTGATGCAATTAGACCTTACAGACTTTAAGAATTAGCAAAATATTAAAGCTCAATAATAAATTTGAATTAATTTAATGTTTCATATATTTAACATTTAAACAAATACTTACACTGAAGATAGTTCAAAATCAAAACATTTATGTTCAAACATATGTTGATTTCAAATTTATTATTGCAATATATAATATAAAATAGCTCAAGTAATATAAATTAATTAAAATAAAATAAGGATTGCAAGCCAAAAAACAATCAATTTAATGTTTGTTAATTTAAAAATTACAAATAAAAATAAAAAATATGAATGTTTCTATTGAGTCATTCTCAATGTTAATGTTTGTGATATTAAAACAAACGAGAAAGTGAATTGTGGATATTTCATATATAGACATTAAAGTCCAAAACACATGAAATGCATAACAGTGCATAAACGTAACATAAGACCGCTGGACCAATGAGCATCTTATGTTAATCAATATGGCAACTTTAAAGCGGGGAGCACAGGCTTTTGCATAACGCATAATCCATATACATAAAGAATTTGATTGGTCCATTGACTCATGCATAAGAAAATGGGCCAATGAAATTCCTTATGCACATGCTTTATGCGTTATGCAAAAGTCTGTGCTCCCCGCTTTATGCTGGATGCTTATTGGTCCAACAGTTTTATGTTATGCTCATGCTCTATTATGCATTTCATGTGCAATAGGCTCAACACTTTATCCTGCCCACGTGAATTAAAATACATGATATAGATTGTTTGTGACATGTTAACATAAAAATTATAATAAAAAAATACAGATGTTTCGACTACTATTGAGTCATTCTCAATAATAGTCAAAACATCTGTATTTTTTTCTTTTAATTTTTATTTGTAGTTGTTAAATTAATGAACATTAAATTGATTGTTTCTTGGCTAATAACTATTTTAATTAATTTATTATTACATTCTGTTGTATAGCAGTTTTATTCATTAATTTAATTATAAGAAATCTTATTAGTTTAATTGATATTACTTAACGAATTTGATTTCTCATCGTTTGTCCACTACTATTCTTGCTAAACTAAAAACAATTAACATTTTCTTGGATTTGTAATAAAGATAAATGTATGCTGGCCACAAAGATTTTGAGTGCATGTGTCAAGAGATTCGATAAGTTCTACATCTGTTGTACACGAAATTACGTACACAATTCGAGATGCATTAGGTACTTTAGACTTACCCAGATGGTGAGCGAGAACGTGATCGAGATATAGACGGACTCCTGGATCCCGAGCTTCGCGAAAGACTCCTGCTGCGAGAAATGCTCCGAGATCTTCCTCCGATGCTTCCTGCATCGCTGACGCCTACAATAAGTCTCGTAATGTACATTCTATATTACATTTGGTCGATCCTAGCCTCTATTAACACGGAATTACCTTCTGAATCCGACATGTCGGAATTATTTGCCTGTGTTGAGTATGGAGTTTAATGAAAACTGGAAACGCCGAGAAAAGTATAAGAGTATCACGGATTAATAAGAATAGCAGCGAGCACTCACGGATCCGCTCCGCAACAGTTGAGTCTGCTGAACATGATCATTAACACAACACGAAATATGGCTACTGATTCATCATGGCTTGCCATCACTTGCCATGATGGCGTCGAAGAGGTACAGATTGCGACTATCGATAACTTCGATAGCCTATAACCTTAATTTGATATATCGAGATAAGTTTCTATTTGCTATCGAGAGGCATACGACAGTCGCGACTATCGATACACTATCGATACACGTGTGACGTAATTTCCACAATTTTGAACTGTACTTACACGTCCTTCGTGCACTTTTATGCACAAAACTTCTACAACAAATAAATCCGTATTAAACTAAAGAACACATCAATTATAAGCATTCCTACATATTCTTTTGATCATAAATAAACTAATTACAATTCAACAACATTGATTTTTAAATACTCGACGGCTTTATTTTCAGAAATAAAGTACGTATATATACAAATATGTGTATATACGTATCTATATGTGCAGCAATAATCAAAACGATACATTCTCTGTTTCCTATTATTTCGAACTTCCTACATTTATAATGTAGGAAATTCGAAATATATAATGTAGAACAAGTATAATGTACAACAGAAGAAAAAATAAACGTCTAATGTGTTATAATATACATATGTTATTTATTACTATTACTGTGTTATAGATATCATATTATAAACAGAGTTGGGCATGTATTTAAAATACTTTGATTTAAAACACAGTTTTCGGAATAAAAGTAGATTTTATATTTTATATTTCAGCGATGTACATGAAAGTATTACATATTTTGTATTTAAAATTGAAAGATTGAAAGCTCTATGTACTTCGTAATTTAAATAATAACAATCTTCAATATCTTAGTATTTAAAATACAAAATACAAAATACTTTCAATCTCATTAATAATACTGAAATACAAAATATAAAATACTTTTATATACTTCCATAAAATATAAAATGCAAAATATTTTTATGTACGCCGTTCAAATACAAAATACACGATACAATATTGTCTTACAATTATCATTTTCAAATAAAAGTATTTTAAATACATGCCCAACCCTGAATTTATAAATAAATATGAGGTACATAAATATGAGGTTGAAGGAACGGACTGTTAAAGTTTTTGTATCATTCTATGCTATTTGTCTTTCATTTTACCTAACAATCGAAATTGGAAGAATTTTATCTCGTCCGTATTAATAAGCTTTACCACTCCCTCTTGATTGTCAATCGAAAGTAAAGTGCCGACGACTTCACGGTCTTCACCTTGAATCACTTTGACTCGATCGCCACTTGACGGTTTTACAGGTTCTAATTGTTTACATACTATGCTCACTACTCGATCTTCCGTAGGTAGATAAACACTGCACATATTACCCTGTCACAAAAATAAAATATATTATTTTTTTAAATTAAAACAATCACAAAAACACGCATATGTATAATAAATTATCGATATCCAATAATATCTTAATATTCAATAATGTCTGTATACATTCAAAATTAATTAATATTCAGAATCACTTACTGAAATTTGTTGGATAACTCCTTGTTGTCCAACGAGAGCAGAATCATTGTGGGTGTCACGAATGCGAACTTCAATATCTGTTGTATGCCAATCAGAATCGTTATCTGCGTCCATTTCTGAATGAGGTGTTAGTGGATTGTATGGACTATCTGCAAGAATGATCAATTATGTTACATAAACATTGAAATACTGAACTTTTTATCGAGTCTAACTTATCACAATGTGAAGAATATATTCTGTTACATATTGTGTGTATATATATATGTATATATATATATATCTCATATATATGTATCATTTATATGCAGTGTGAATAAAAAATTCTAAATCGGTGAAGATAATATCTTGAAAACTAATAAGCATTTCCGAAAGAAATGTTTCCTACAAAAGTTGTAGGGTTTTTAATAATCCATTCACTACTCTGGTCAATCTGCCTTAAGTATTTCAAGGTGAAGTCAAGATCACATCGATTTTTTAAAATGGCATATCCTATTTTTTATTCCAACATCTAAGAGCTGGCGTCAAGAGCTTTATAAAACACTATACACAAAGAATATACAAAAGTGTGCGTGCGTGCGTGCGTGCGAACACGCGCAATAAATCTTCATCTTTACTTTAGGATTCCTGCACATATATTATACTTACTAGGTGTATAATTGTTTAGCATCGTCAACGTGTTGTTGACATATCCAGTATTCGTTGTAGACGGAGTAGCAACGTAATTTTCAGGATTTGAGTATACAGTAGATGAATTTTCCATAGTACTCGATGAACATGAATCGAAGCTTTGTTCCGAGCCATATATAATGTTCGGAGTCTGTGGAATAAATGGTTCTTCAGTAGAAGGATATTTAAGAGGATAATTAAGTAAGCTATTCTCCTCTATGTTATATTCATCGAATTCGTTCATCCTAGCGGGTGTGTTACCAATTGTCGGATCCCAGATTCCAGATTGACCTGGTGTTCGTGAGCCATCTTGAGATGGTGTCAATGAACCGTAATGCGGAGTACGAGAACCATCTGTAAGATTGGAATTAAAAAGTATTATGCGCTTTCCATATATCATATATATGTATAATATAATAATAAAAGAATAATCCCACAACACGACAGAAGTACACAGATGTATAAATATATACTCACTTTCGTACGTCGGCGTTTGTCCACCGATTTCATTTGGAGTTCTGTTGTAGCTGCTGAAGCTACCATCCCTTGTTAAAACTCCGACGCTTGCTATATGAGAACGATCAACCGAGATGGTATGACACGTTGAATGCAATTCCACTCGTGCTGTCGTCTGCGTCGCATCTTTCACGAAACCCACATTTCCTTTATAAGGTCCACTTGTTATTTTAACGATGACACCTATTAATTCTCGGTCACGTCTTACACCCCCGACGCCGCTACCTTTGCCTCTTCTATCTTCACTGCTTCGTTCAAAACTACCTCTGTAAGATTGAGCAATAATTCTTACATATAAGATAAACTTTGAAAGGCTATATAATAAAATGATTTTATAGAATGAGAAAATAAAAGATACTACCCGCTGGGATGCATCGGGGAGGTCATTTTAGGTGACATAAAGCCTACCAGTAGTGGTGACATAGAATTAGTAGAAATTGTCTTATTTCCACCGGACAACTGTAAATGTCTGGTCTTACATACAAATATTCCACCGTTGTCAATGAATATTCTCGAGTGCAAAAAAGCAAAACTTCTGTAAAGATGTTTAATTTCACCTCCTCGACCGGCATGCATTCCGTCAATTACTTTAACAATATCCTTGTTTTGTATAATGTTTTGTTGAGAGTCCAGTGCGATCGCATTTCTGCTTTCGCGAAGCTTCGTAAGACCTTGCGGTCTTGCTTCGACTACTTTCCCATGTATAGACAAAACATGGAAATTCTCACGTTCCAATCGAACGATAACACCAACTGTCTGTGCATCTAACTGCACCAAGTCACCCCATTGGAATTTGCCTAAGCTGTCGACACCAGTTGCCACATCGGAACACAATTGTAGATCCCTCGGAAAAACCTCGAGTTCGTGCATTGACAAATCGGAGAATAAAACTATTCTGTTTTGTTCTGCTCTAACAATTATACCTGTGTCGCCTTCGTATCGTCCTGCTATAATCTGCAGATTAATTAAAACCAGATTTTTTTATAATGTCATAAGGAAAAATATAGTTTTCTGACGCGCTATATTTACTTTTACGTGATCGCCTTGCACAAAATATTTTCGTAATTCTGAAGCTTGGAATTCCAAAACTTCTTTAAGTTCTTCATGTTTCGGCATAACCATAATCGTGTTTCCATCCAAGGAAATGATTTTTCCCCGTAAATTTATAAGTTCACCCTTGCATACTTCTACTTTATCTCCAGTACTAAAGGAATAAAATTGATCTTTTTTTCCAGATGTTCCAAATTCTGGTGTTTCATTGGAATCTATTTCAATATCTTGCAGCGCTTCTTCAAATTTTTCCAATTCGGAAAGTGTAGGTTTAATACCCTCCGCGCAAATGTTATTTATGGAAAAATCTTTATAAAGAAATCTACACAAAAGAAATTATTTTAATTGATCAAAATTATGTTTACATAAATATACGTATATAAGTGACATCATATATAATATCAAATCTTATTGGATCGTGAAGGTTTAAATACCGATGAGTTGCCGTAACAGTCGAGCTAGATCTCGGGTGCATCTATATAATGCGTGTGAATTTATATACTACACGTATGGAGATTTTTAAATGCGCGCCGAAATATTTTTAGACTTACAACGCAAACTCTAATAAACTTCGGCAGTATACTATCATATAATAACATTATAAAATAAAACAAACCCTTTATGATTATATTTATTTCCTTCGAAAATATGGAAATCTCCGTTTTTCGCAACTTCTCCTCCAACAGCACGAATTGCTTCAGGATTGAATGGTTTCGCTGGTTGCCTGCTCTTCTTGCATTTCGATACGTTGGATTCGTTCTGCACTGTTCTCAACGCGCCACGAAATTTATTGTAATCGATTCTCGGAAGCAATTTCAAATGAACATGATTTTGTGCTAAGTCGATATAATCAATCTGAGCTAAATCATCTTTATAAATGCCTCGTTTTAAACGGACCCATTGTTTAGGTTTTAAATAAGTGTGCTCTTTAACTATCCGCAGCACGTCTGTCATCTCTTTAATAGGTACCATTTGTTGCTTCCATGTACCGAATCTGAGGCTTCCAATATTTTTAATAGCAGCTTTTACATGCGACTGCTTGTAAGCTTCTATGTATATATATCCTTTCACTCCTTCCGATGCAACAACAGATTTTATTTGAAGAGGTTCATCTAAAATTTTTAAAAAGCAAAAGAATATTTAGAGACATGCAAAAAGACCAATAAGATATACTTCGGTATGATAATCTGTCAAATATATTTCTCACTTGAATTCTGATATGTGATGAACTTGCGCATCAGTAACAGTGCTGTAGCTTTTTCTTCTCCTATTCGACATTTTACCATCCATAAATTTGGATCTTTCACGCCCGGCAATAAAGTTTGTTGAATTATTTCCTCACTCATTTTTTTGTCACCGTCGCCAAAACGATAACCGGCTGTCGATTTACTATATTTTTCCCGAAGGTACTCCTCTATTTCATCTTCATCCGAACTAAAAAATATGTTCATTAAAGGATCAAAGATTTTTTATTGAAGTATGTGAAATTATCTTCAAATTCTGAATACTAACTCCCAAAGATTTATATTTCTACGTCGTCTCTCAATTTCACGCGCAGTCGGTCCTAATTCGTCCACTTCATTTTCGATTATACCGAATTCTTGCGCACCTTCTTCCCATTCGTCATCATCCTCCACATCGTCGTCTACCTCAGCTTCATCTATGATGAAGCTAGCAATTCTACTTTTCTTTTTCTTCTTTCTCCGCTTATCATCATCTTCTTCTTCGTCTTCATCATCATCTTCTTCTTCTTGTTCAACTTCTCGCTCTTCTTTATTTTCACTGATATTGTCTGAGTCTTCCGCTGGAATCATAAAATGTCAAACGTAACATACAAACATAAATAAAAAATTATAAAAGTCACCGAATTTTATTCACTTGTATAATTAAAAATTTTCAATTTTTCATACTTTCAGGTTCTTCTTCTGATTCCACAAATTCTGATATGTAGAGTGGTTCTTCTTCTTCTGAGCTGACATCTTCTGATTTTCTTTTTGTGTATTTAATTTTCATGCTATAAATAAAATAAGTATTATGTTTTAATATCCTATTCCATCGGTAAAAAATATTACCTCGGCCGGGAGTCGAACCCGGATCGCTTGCTTTACGCGCGAATCCGAAAATCATGATTAAAATAATTTTATTGAATAATAAGAAAAATATAATTCTGGAATACATTTTGGAACAGAAAAAAAGCAACGGTTAATTCTATTATGTTGATGAACCATGTTTATGAGAATTTTTCCGTTTTTACAAAAATAATTTTTTTTTAAACTCATTATTATTAAAATCGTGACTCTTGTTTGCACTGTATTAATCCAATATAAAAGCTATTCTGTTTAACTAAATTTTTTTACAGTTTATATTGTTTACGGTTTATCTCTCTTTTTCTTTTTTTTTCTCTCTCTCTCTCTCTCTATATTAAAGAAAAGAAGACAAAAGGTGAACCGTGGACATATAAGAAATTCATCTAAAAAGAACAAACCCCTAGTATCAGGCTACTCCTTGTCCTAATGAATAAACTGCAACGTTCACAAAACGTTAGCGTTCTAAGAATGGATCTGACACAGAGATAACCCGCGAACATATACAATAGCTTTTATACAGGTCTCTATGTATTTGACTTCATACAGAGAGATATGTATACACTCTCTCTATACAATAATCACCTTCACTATACAAAATCTGCTTACTTATTCTATATAGTGCAAGTAACAGTCACGACTTTAATAATAATTAATTTTAATGAAAAAAAAAGATTTTTATAAAAACAAAGAAATTATTGTAAACATAGCTCGATAAAAACAATAAACTCAATTGTTGCTTTTTTTTCTGTTAAAATATGTACTAAACTTATATTTTTCGCTATTTCCCGGATAGGAAAAATTAGGGAAATTATTTTAATTTAGGAATCAGTTTTTTATTTCTACACTCTCTGAACTGGTGCACACAACGCAATAAGGGTGATCTAAAATATCCGATATATGTGAAATTACACAATTCGAAGTGTATTGGATACTTTAAAATCATCTAACGATGATGCAGAACGTACCAAGATCTGGATAAATTCTTGAATTTCAAGTTTCGTGAAAAACTCCTGTTTCGAGATCTTCTTGCAGCAGCAAATGTATCTGCAAATCAGTCTCGTCGTATATCTTCTACTTTCCTCTTATTATTTGGTTGGAGAAAAAGTTCTGTGGTATTTTATTAGCTCAAAATTGTATATTATAGGGGAGAATGTCCTAAATCGGACCGTGTTCCAAATCGGACTATGTTCCAAATCGGATTGATTCTATATGAAGAGATATACGCGTATCAAAGCATTTACGAGAATTTGCGAATATCGATAGACGCGTATATCTCTTCATATAGAATTTTGATTGAATAACTCTCTCAGGCGTATAAGGTAGACTTCCACTACAATGCCTTACTGATGAGTCCAGTAGTGGAAGCTGGGACGAAACGCCATAATTACGTGATACTCTTCGCAATATATTAGATTAATTAAAAAAAGGATTTTAACGAATTTATTGGCTCATTGCCCTTGTCTCTTTATATTAGTTTTTAAAAACTTATTACAAACAATTTTAAAATTATTACCTTCTTCTGAATTCGGCATATCGGGATTATTAGCACGCGGCGAACTATTATGAAAACAAAAATAGGAAACGTCGAGAATGCGTAAAACTCGCGCAGAATAATAGGAGCGATAGTTGTGGTAAATTGGCAAATTATAAAGTGTCACGACACAAAGTAAAATTAAATAAAACCATCAACCTATCAAAGCAACGAACGTGAATTGAACTAAACATTTGAACTGAATGCAAACCAAACAACGACTGAACGGACAGAAGACACAGCAACGTATTTCATACAGACTTGGCGTTCCCAACGTTCTTGGAATCATTTTGTCCTTGTTCATATTACACAAGGGCAAGTTATGTGAATGTGTAAGCGCCAAATGGAAAACACTCACATTATAATAAAAGAATTCTATAGAATGTGTTCCAAAATTTACTGCCAGTACTGAATCTATAATGCACGTAACGTAAACAGACTTAGTACTTTTAGGCAGTTGAGACACAGCCATAAAGTATATTGGAGCGAGCCTTTCCTATAATAAATTGAAGTATCGGAGACTTATAGACATAAGACAGCCACTTTCTGATCATTCGCGTTAGTCAGAGTGAGATATATAATACATGCCGTTTCTTATTCTTATTCATACGATGTTACTAAGAAAATATACGGCACTCTCTTATGATCAATCTCTGATTAAAAGGTCTCTACACTAAACTATAAAAAACTGCGATCAAAAAAAGGAAGATATACATGGGCGTTCATAAGATTTTTTCTAAAAGGGGATATGATTCAAAATATAATAATAATAGTAATATTAATATTAATATTATTATATACGTATACTGCAATTACTAGACTGCGGATATTTATGCAAAAAGATTTAACCGAATATTTTATATAAAATGCATATTTTTCATAAACTTTACATATTTCATGTATTCTTTAAGTAGGTACATAGTAGGTAGATCATATATCATAATTATATGATGGAATACACAGCTAATTCGAGTTTCCGCAAAGACAGTAGGCATTTAAAGCGAAATCTATTTTCGGATCCGTATTGATGTTTTGCGAGTATATCTGAGACCAGACAGACAGTTGAGAAAAAAAGGTAAACTATACAATCTTACATATCCGAAGTGCTGTCTCCGCGAAATTGAGTATCTATTATTTATGTAACAGCTCCGTTTAAAATTGGAAAAATATAATATCGACGATTATGAATCGTCAATTTTGATTACGTGATCTATTTTAATGCTAAAAATGAGCATCAAGTGTTAGCACTATTATAAATGTATATATAAAGAAATTTTATTCTTTATTATTATATGTTCTTTTTAAACTTAAACTTATTTTAAAATAAAAATATATATAATATGATAACAAACATTTTATTAATTTTCTCCCACAAGAACGAGTAAAAATAAATAAATTTGTTTCCGTATATAAAGTATTTTTGATACTATTATTCAAGTTCCAGAAATTGAATTCTTATTTTAAATACACACACACACACACACACACACACACACACACACACACACACACACACACCCATGTACTGTACACTATACTATAGTATGTGCAAAGATGGCAAGTCACCTAGGTAACAGATAAACAAGAAAGTTATAATCACTGCCGAATAGGTTGTTTATCTTTAATATTTTGTTTGACATGTCTGAGGACATCGCTGCAAATCTGCTCGCGCAATATTACGCAATTTCTGAAGAATCAAAAACTAAAAAATTTCCCTCGATCCTAGAATGTATGGGCAGCATAGAGAATAACTCGGATAAATTGATCGGTGAACAATCAACTGTGGACACAAACGGTGATGACACATCCAAAGAAACGGAAGTACAGGTACAAATTTTATTACAACTCTGTCATTATTCGTAAACTGGATTTATTTTTTATAAATAATATAATGACACTGTGTTATTATTATTAATCTGGATTTATTTCTATTAAATATGAGTGACAATGCAGTTATCCGTTTAAACAGGATAACAATAGTAGATACTTTATTCGAAGAGCTAGAAGAGCATAAAAAATTTCAGTTGTCCTTTCGATTTTAATAATCGAAATATCATATATATTACCATTGCTGTCACATATTTGAATAAATTAAGAAATATCTTTTACTTAAATATAATACGACTGAAATATCTTATAAATATGATTCAAATAACTGAATTAGATTTTTTAAAAATCTGGATGTCCTTTACTGTTCAAATTAATTCAATTAAAACCTTTTTATACTTACTTTTGTTAGAAGTTGAGAATATTCATAACAAAAATAAGATGTAAAGAAATTCATGTTATTTATTGAAATAATTACTGCGGTATAAAACATGAAAATTAGAGAGACATACATTTGACATATGAATTTCTATTATAAAATATATATACATGTAAACAATACTTTAACATCATGCACGCAGGAAAATGATATTGAAAATAAAGAAGAGAATTCTGAAATTGATACGCCAACGAGATCCTCGCGAGCGTTGAGATGGGAAGCATTAAAAGACAACGAAGAAACATCATCCGAGTTCGATATTATTTTCGAGGCAAATGCAACGGGTAATTTATTCGAAAATATGTATACCTTCTCTGGCAAAGAGACGCACGATCATGCCGCATACAGCAAAACTGCCTCTACTACTTTAGGTAAATACAAATAAATGATTGTAGATGAAAATGAATTTCTGTTTTAATATATAATATCTTTACTGTACGAGAAGGTTTGGAAGACAATGAAGGGAACGATTCGTATCTCTCGCTTAGTGAAGATATATTACCGGACAGTGCTTCAGATATTTCTTCAATAGCAGGGAAGAAGAGAACGAAAAAATCTACGATTACCTTCGTTCCACCTTCGACACCGCCGTTAAACAGAAGTCCGATATATAACGAGACTTTTGTAGATTTAACAAGCACTGGCCTTACGTCACTTCCTATCGAAATGATTGAGAAATATCCTGCGATACAAGTACGAACTTAATATTTACGAAGTCAGAAACGTTTGCAAGATTTAGATTCAGATTTCTTCTTTTTTTCAGTACGTCACTTTTATATCACATTGTTTCATTTTGTGTTGAACGGTTCATTGAATTTTAGATGCTGTATCTAGAGAATAATAATCTCCCCGAGCTTCCTGAAAGACTTTTCATTTCCCTGCAAAATTTACAATGGCTGGACGTTCGAAATAATCTATTAACAAGTTTACCTACAAGCATTAAGTCGCATCCTTCGCTAGAGACCATCCTGTTGCAAGGAAATAAAATCGAAAAATTGCCATTAGAACTTTGTAAGGAACTTGCAATGCAAGTAATCAGATGTATAACAATTACTTCGTTAATTATCATTAGTTGCCTTCCTTTTTTTTTATATACTTATATATAGTTTTTATTGTAGGTCTCGTGCCGAAACTTAAAATTCTCAACGTAGCATATAATCCTATCATTGCCCCTTCAAAGGATATTATAGCTCTTGGATGTTCAAGTATTCTGAACTATCTCCGATCTGAATGGAATAAATTATATCCGAATGAGCCCGTGACATTTGTGAAACGTAAGAATTTCACATATCCTAGTGCAATTTAGTTGCACTATAATAAAGCATGTATACATAGAAACAAAATAGTTTCACTGAAGTCTCTAAAAATGTAATTTTAGAAATGTAGATCTGAAAATAATTATGTTGAGCTATGAAAATAATTATAGAACACTCAAATAGAATGTCAAAACTTTTTGTAGCATTAGACATTATTTTTCAATTTCCAACTTAATTATTGTTATTATTAATTATTTAATTTAATTATTTAATTATTTAATTTAATTATTTTTAGTTTTAGATGTCCATCTATCTAAATTTTTTAATACTTTAGTAAAATCTTCCTCTCCGTGTATTAGCGATATATTTAACTTTATCAATTAAACAAATAAATTGCAACAATTATTACTAATTAAAATTATATTAAATTTATATTTTAGAAAAGATTGAGCCGAAAGCATCAACGATCCTATGTTATCGTTCTCCGCGTGAAAAACAATGGAAATTGTCAAAAATTCCGCGACGAGTATCGAAAAGTACGAACGACATTAGCGGTTCATTCAAAGGCTCTGCGGTTAGAAAGAAAAGCAAAGTTTACAAGCCCAGTAACAGGTATAGCAATCTACATAATGATACCTTTTTAACGAATTTGGTAAACAGTATCAACAATACGCGTAACAATAGTGTGGCGGATTCTCTTTGTGCATCGTGCAAAAGAAACTTTGCTGTTACCCAATGTAAGAACGAAAGTAATGAAAAGGAGAAAGATAATGATGAGGTAAACTATAATCAGAACGAAAAATGCAAGCAGCACAAATTTTTAAAAATTATAACTTCGTGTCACGACATTAAGAGAACTTGCATTAGGGGAGAGATCGCCGAAGTGGATGCAAAAATCTTGCATTTAATCGGGCCGTCGCCCAGATCATGTTACATTAGACAGAATATTACAGAACTGATAACGTATAAGCATTATCGCGAAAAAGAATGTAGAATTAAAACAATCAGTAATGAGACGAAACACATTACACTCCCGAAATCGTATTATTCTACAGTGTTCAACGAAGAAAAAATGAAATGTAGAAATATTGAACATTCAGAGCTGATTTTCGATATTGTGACAAAAGACATGCAGCGAATACAATTGCGACCAATGCAGTTGAAAGACTCACGCAGCATGTTATCGTGCTTGGAGAATTATCTCGAAATCAAAAAAGCTAATTAGGTTTTAATTACATGCTGTTAAATCTTATTATTACATATATTTTTATTAACAATACAAAATATTGATATATGAGTTAATGTAATTTAAATATATATACATATATATATATACTATATATGTAAAATGCAGAAATTTAAAAAATTAAAAAGAATAAAAATTTCGTGTAAAAAATATGATGAATATTTTGTATTTAGATGTGAAGGTACAGGTACTAATATTGTCATGGAACAACAGCAACAATGGATTTCTAAAGCAAGAGATTTGCTGAGCGCACAATCAGCAACAATTCAAAAAATTAAGTAAGGCATCTACTTGAATCATTCTTATTAATTGTAAACTGTTGTTTACAATTAAATTGTTAACTATAAACAGATGCAACTGTATTGTATAATATGCAGGGATTTAGATACTGTAAAAGAATGGAGACGTAACAAACAAAGTTTCAATAAAAGCATGGAAAAGATATCGAGAAGAAATGAAGGTATAATCCAATAAATGTCTATAAAAAGTAAGATTTATATAATCGAACTTTCATATTTTTAATTTATCAAGATCTAAACGTAAAATATGAACACATTTGAATATATATTATAATAAAATACTTCGTATCATATCACACATAAAATATTTATTTATTAGATGATATTCCATTCGCAATCAACATTGAAGATTATCCAACAATACAGAAACGTTCACAAAAAGCGGTATGATAATTTAATATTTATATTTTGTTCGAGAATATTATAAATCTGAAAAAAAGTAAACATTTTTTTATTACTGTCCAATTTAGGGAGAATATGAAGATAATCAGAAACAGAAAAAGTTAAAATTAGTGTAAGTTTAAATGAATAATGTACTTTTTATATCATGATAAAATATCATGCCTAGAGTGTGTGTGTCAATCTTCAAAATTTAATTTCAGAAATATAAATCGGAAGATTCAAGAATTGTCGGGATTCTTGCAAAAGTTTGAAATTACAAAATCTTCAGAAATGTTGACGCCTAAATCTAAACAAAAATATCTGCAAACTGAAATTGAAAAGGTATATTCTAAAATTATTTCATTTTGGTCAAAGTTTATTAATACAATTAAAATTACTGTGGATTTATTTCATAGCTTTCACATTTTCAAAAAGAAGTGCATAATTTAAGAAGATACAACGAAATTATGTCAGCTCCAACAAATTCTCCAAATAATTTATCTTAACACTTATTTCTTTTATTTTTAATGAAAATTTATTTAATGAGGCATTTATTTAAATGAAACAATATTATACGACATACGTTATAATATTAATTTCAAGACTAATCATGGTGACATATGTCAAGGTAATTGGCAAGAAATAAGTGAATATGTGTGTATGGTCTCATGCATAATTAATAATGAAAACAAGGTTATTAAAAGATACATATAATATATATATTTTTCAAAGCATCCGCAAGAATTCTTAAAATAATTTTGAGAGAAAACGTCTTCTAATTTCCTTGCTAATGCATTCAATCATGCGGTATAAAAGTTCTAAAAGCAACATACATATATTACCACCAAAATACAAATAAAATTTAGCTCGTGATAATACAACATTTATGCGATAGTCACGAATGTTCTTTTTTACCTTTGTACATGGCACTCAATTAAGCTTTGTAATAAAGTTTATAGAGGTACAATACAAAATTGGGAAACTATTTTATAAATAGTATAGTTATACTAAGTTATTATATTATAGTCAATACCAATAATAGATATAAGGCAAATAATCTGTATAAAATCTTGTGTATAATTAATTTTTTATAAACTTACAATTACTTTTTATTACAATTAATTTGTATTAATCTTATACACTTCATACATTTATATATTTAACTTATATAATTTTTCAAAAATTAATAGTTAATTTATTAACACTTTCATAAACATATATAATAAGAAACATAAATCATCACTTATATAAATATGTATATCTTACATGCATATATAATGTACGTTATTGTTCTCGTTATGACATTGCGCTATTTTGTTTGTATTCTCTTATACTTGTATTAATAAAGTATAAGTTAATAAAATTTGTTTCTAAAATTAATGCATCTATTATTTAAAAGTGCGTTTTAAAGTATTTAATTAAAGTAATATGGAATAATTAGTATAGAAGGAAACATCTAATATATATTTTGCTTCAATAATAATGGATGATAAATATCTTTTATGTAGGTGACTTACATATCACATTTCGTAATTTTATTCATTATATAAAACATACATACATGCGTATTGTAGTTATAGGGTTGACTGAAGTAGCCCATAATAAAAACTATGTGAGACAACATATATAGGAGAGAAACCTAAAAAACTTTGTTATTGAAGCTTTAATGTATATTACAAGTTTATTGAGCAGTAAGCACTATGGAATCTATATGTATATATTCATATATAATATACATCTGACATCAGATATACATTATACTACATATTTAAAATCTGAACCGTGTCATAATTTTCACATTTATTCAAAGAAAGTCTAAAGCGTATTTAAAAAAAAGTGCACTTATTTAAATTGTATTCAGTCATTCTTATGTATCATCTTGATAAGAAAATACGTTTTAATAAATTTGTTTCAACAATTTATTAATGAACACACTGGCATTTCATTATGCACGTATTGAGAATTTGATATATACATACCACGATTCAGATAAGCATTCTAATTGGATTTATATCAATCAACTATTATAAAGTGTTACATAGTATAGTAATATATAATATGTAGACGTGATTGTTAATAAAGTAAAGAATGTAATTCATGTTATATTAAAAACAAATCTGATTATGCTTATTATATCTCTTTTATGACATAACAGAAGTTTCAGTATAATATTAAAATTTAGCATTACGTTATATATACATATTTATGTACACTTGTATCAAATATGATACGATTAAAGATCGTGATATACTATGAGAAAGATTATTGTATTATATCAAATATATTAGAAATAATGTTACAGATATTTCCAATTGCTGATATTCTCAAAAAAGTACTTTTAACCTTTCACATTAGCATAATTACATTTTAAAAAGGTCTTGAATAAAGGCGTTTAATTTTATTACTATTATTTCTGTATTTTAGCAGCAATCCTAAGAAACCATCGTTTTCCTAGGAGATGGTTCAAGCAAATATACTTTGTTGATGAAAATCATGGGAGCATTGATTCTCTGTTAGAAACTTCTACACATAGTTTTGATTCCAGGATATTCTTCATGCGCCGGATTTAAATCAACGAAGCCCAATTTGCCATAGAATTCATGAGATTCTTTATCCGTTGACAACATCGTTGTGTGTACTCCAAAAGAACCTGCTTCACAAAACATTTCCCACAAATACATTTATATTTGAAAATGAAAATGTAAAATTATATTCAAACATTAAACATATTATATTACAAATATTATGTATAATAATGAAAAAGTATGTACATCAATTTTCAATAAAGATTGAATTGATTATTTCAGTGTTTTAATAAAAAAAAAAACGTACCGTTTGCTCTTAAAGCTGCAAGAACACAGGTTACTAAACGTTTACAAATAGACTGATCTGACACACTGGGTAGTATACCGCATATAAGTTTCGACGGATGCTGTCTGCACAATTGTTCCGACACATCCGGAATAAATGAATGGAAGTACTGTATAGCATCCTGCAATTTTCATTTGAAAATTGTTAGTATATTATCATATAAAAAAATGTAAGTAAAATCATTAAAATGTTCCCCTACTTGAACGTTTTGTGGCAATTCGTTAATGCTATTGTCTAAAGAATATTTCATTCGCAATTCAGGAATCCATGAAACAGCCATTTTTTGATTGTAAGATTTTACATTTAACGTAGCCACTGCATAACCTGCTACACCATTTTCATCCTCAACAACCATACATAACTCTGGAGTCAACGTTAAAAATCCCCCGATAAGTCTAAATAAATAGATATGTATATTAAAAATTTGTTCAAAACAGAAATAAATATATTAATATAAATATTTAAAAAATATACATACCTGTCTGCTACAGCTGATGAAGTCGTACAATTATTAATTTGGTTGCACACCGCATAAACTGCCTCTTCATCACTTGGTAAGTACGGCCGAATTGTATATATCTTACTACTGGGCACTTCCGGTGCTTTATAGACAAATAAGTCATTACCACTATCAACTGGGATTAATCTCTAAACATATGAATAAAATATTCTTTAATGTTTCTCATCTTTTTTATAGCAAATTTTTTATAAGCAAACATAAATAAATGCCAGATTAAGTGTACCTGTAAATCAGCCGTAAGTCCACCACGAAAAACCCAGGGTTCCTGTTCTCCACTCATAAATGTTTCTTTCCAACCATTTGAAAACCCTATCCCAAGATACAGAATCATTTTTAATAAATCACGAAATGCTAGAGTTAAATTCGCGCGTTATGCGTGTAGTTTAATTTCGATTGGCCTCCACTGCTCTGGGCATCAATTTTGCTTAAATCTTTAACATGCAAAAGTACAATTCGATTGAAAATATCTTTCTTTCTCTCGTTTATTCCGGAATACTTTTCCGCTCTACATTAAATAGAGTATGAGAGAAAGAATGATTGATCCAATCGGATAACTAAGGTGCATCAATTTTTATTGAGTTAAAATAAAGATTAGATAGAGAGGTAAATTATATATATATATATTTTAATGTATAATATAAAGCCAAAAAATATGTATTTTTAAAGATTTTAATAGTATTTTCATTGTATTGAATATTATGTTCTATTCCCGAAGAGATTGTAATTATAGTAAATAGATAAAAAGAATGAAATTTTGCACCAAAGCTCGCGCAATGCTAAACTCTTGAAGCACTGGATTTAGGATTTGGGGAAAAGATCTGGTATAATAGTCCAGTTTGCCAATATGCGCCTGAAATAAAACTCTTATCACGCCTGAAAAGAATATAGTTTCTGAAACTAAGTAAAACAAATTAGTGTGTGCAGGCAAGTTGGCAAAAGGAGCGTGGGAGCGTTGATCATTTAAGATAAAAAAAGAACATTTTTGCATATAATTGGTAATTCACAAGACATCGATACAAATAAAAAATTCAGAAATATCTTATTACATTATATAAAAGTATTTTATCATAAATGATCAAAGATCACAATTTGCAGGCGGGAAACGTTCAAGAGTTTATAACTTCTTTGCTAAATTGTGCCAATTCTATATAATTCTTTGATGGACTTACTTCAAAAACGCAAAAATATGTATATATTAAAATAAATATACGTATTAAACATTTCAATCATATTTTTTTAAATATATACCTAAAAAAATCTAATTAAAAAATAGCATTAAAAATAATTATGCATAAACATGAATTATACAAGTAAAAAATTAATTTATCAAAAAACAAAATTATTAATAGTAAAATTATCGTAAAAATGTAATATGTGCAACAGATTATAAAACAAGATTCATGTGTATTATACGCAATTTTACTATTGATGTAAAATAATGAAATTAAATATGCAAATATATAGCCTATAATCTTTGCGATATATAGGAAGTATGTCCATCATATAGCGAATCGTGAAAATAAATGTGCTTTGTACACATTGATTTTTCAAGCTATTGCAACGCTGCTTCTAAGCATACATTTTTCGCTCGTGTTAAACGAGATGATATCTTTTGTAAAGTCCCAAACAAAAATTTAGAAATGCAACTATCACTGCAATGTTTGAAACTTTGTTATTTCGCGCGCTTTCTGCCGTGTTACTCAAAGACTGTTAAACCGCATACATGTGTAGCTGCCCTGGGTAAACGTCGTCATCGCCGATGGGAATCTGCCAAACGCTATCAACAAGACAAAAAAACACAGAAATGAAAGTTAGTAAATGAACCAAAGCTGTACTGATCCTGATACATTATATTCCACAGGAGCATATCATTACAAATCTTAAATCACTGCATATAATTTTAATTGGAATATATACATTAAGAGCATATATAATTATACGTACATTTTTCGATTCAAATGATTTTAATATTAAACATAATTACACAATAATTTATATATAGAATAAACTCCTGTGTCATGTTATCTGTAAAGAAAGTCGATTGATATGTTAATAGCTGGTTTAAGATTTACTTTTAAATTCAATTTTTGTTCACTCCATAATGATGCTGTTGAATGTCATCTCATAAAATCATCGTTTTCATCATTGCTACAAATAATTATTTCATTATTGCATGAAAAAGCCACATCAATTTATTTCACGTTTTCAATCAGACGTGTATTATTTATGAGTTAGATTTTAATTAAACAATTTTAAACATAGATGCAACATTTTTTAAAATATATTGTGTATAATAATATAAATTTCATTAAACAAAAAAATAGATGTGACTTGTTTATATAAAAATGTCAAAATAAATCACCGGCCATTAGTCAGAATTATTTTTAAATAGATATAAAAATGTTGAAATAGCATAAAATTGTCAAATAAATATCAATTTTATATATATATATATTTTTTTTTTTCGCAATATCTGTATTTAATTTTTACATGTTCGTGTCTTTTCTATCTTTAAAAGTATTTAACAAGTAAAAATATATTATGTCTTATATAATTCTGACTTATGGTGAAGTTTTTACTACGCGCATATTGCGATACATTTATCTCTAATGCGCAGAAACAAATGCATACAGAGTTCAATATGTAGATTATGCTATATGCATTTCCGAATATTACTGATAATCTTTATTACTTACTTTATATTATCCATAAATTTTGCAAATTATTATATCATTTAGTATATTTTAAATATAATAAGTATTATATTTCAGTGGCTATCATTCTTTTAAACAAACTCTAAATGAAAAAATGTTTTAAAATTAATATTTCTAAAATAATTAAACAATGTTTAAGTAAAAACCAACTATGTTTTTTTACTTATCTGATATACATACACAGTGTCAAAAATATCATGAAAAAATTATATGGAATAATTTATCAATCAGTAATTTACGGATTTTAGAGAGCACAGATATTTAAAAAAATGATTTCGCAACACCAGTTTACATCAGTCTACAAGGAAATGTAACAATATTGTTATAAATTATTAAATTTCCTGGAATATTATATTAGTATTATATAATCTCCAGTATTCAATTTATTAAATATTTATAATAAATAATTAATATATTAACATCTAATTGTAAGTTTCGATAAACTTCACGTAAAGCTAATACTGAACAATCCACTCGTATTTTGTTAGGATAATATAATATAATAATTTTGACAATAACCATATCTTGATAAAGCTTAAGTAAGTACGTTATTATACTATTTTTAGGATTAAATCGATAAAACAGATTTTCCTTGCAAAAAGATAAAATTATTAATAAAAAAATAAAGTAACATTCACTTACCGATACACAAGACACTTTTGTTCTGAAATATAAGTATAGGTAATAAATATTATAATAAGAGAATTCAACAACAGCACTTGTCTGTAGTACAATAGATATAATTTTAAATTTGATTAAATTCGAAATCAAAAAGACTAATTTTTATGATAAGTGAATATCATTGTGTTACTAGAACATACACAATAAATTCATATATCTCGAATTTAAAAAATTAATATTATTCACTTGCATATGTAGATTTTTACCAGCGTACTACCATTTCATAGACTTTCTTTATATGTAATATATATAATAGCAAAAGTATGTATATTTATTAAAATTCTTATCTTGATTCATACATATTTCTGATATTTGACAAAAATTTATTTATAATATGCACATGCGTAATTTAAAAAATAATAAATTAAATTAAAGAATTTTATAAAATTAAAGATTACTTTGATTATATTCATTTAAATTTATAAATACAAATATACATGAATTTTTAATAGAAATCATCAATTATTTTTCACTGCAAATTATTATTATTTTAATTTTACTAACTGTTAAAATAAACTCTTTGAAGGTATATTTAACATATTTTTAGTATTGTCAATATATCAGATAATATCATATATGAATCAAAAGCAACTTACCTAGCCATTTTACGTAACTATTTAGGAGAGACACAACTCCTCTCATATCCCATACGTACGCGTACAAATCGTACAGTAACTCACGATTATTACAATACGTGAGTCTTTGGAATAATCTATTTACCGCATTACACATGTCGTTCAATTTAGCTGCACGGAGATGCCATTCTTCAATCTAAAGCCATTTATTATATACATATAGTATGACATCAAGTTCGTTGAAATAAATTAATTTTGCAACTCACATCTGATTCAGATGTGTGTTCTTCTTCCTTAGATTTTTTCATAACAACATAAGCGTTGCTTTTCAACCAATTAAATTCTTGCAGCAATTGAATTCCTTGACCTCCATGCTCAAATGGCAAGTAAAACAGATCACACAAGAGTGACAGATCCTCATGCGTAAGTTGTTTTTCAATATCTATAGGTTCCTGTGATACTGTATCCGCGTTGTCGGAACTTTCGTGATTTTCGCTATCATTTTCTATAATCATTTGTGTACCATTGACTGTGGGAGAAACGCCGTCCACTTCTACTTGCATACTTCCAGAAGCTTCGCTACATGTCTAGCAAACAAAAATCACACGGTATACATGGATAATTAAATTCCCGAAAATTTTTAATAACTTACAGAAGAGTTATCTACCATAGCGTCATCCTCCGCTGGAATTTTTGCTACATGCGCCGGAGAATTGTTTGGAGTGGTATTACAGTCCATAGGTTCTATAGAAGACAATCCTGTTGAGGGTGGTTCATTGCTCATATTGCTGGTTAACGTAGTCAGAACAGGCTCGCTGATTACTTTTATATCTGACACTAAAGAATTCATCACAGGTCCAGATGGAGGTACAAAGCTATCGCTGCCTGTCACACTTGAGCAAACTTCGGCCAATGCTTGAAGATGATTAGAATTCGTCCCAGGCGTAGGCGTGGCAGGAACTGTGGTTGTTGTCGTTGATGTAAGACTCATACACGTGTTCACGGAGGGAATAATTGGAATAGGTATCGTAGGCGCAACACATGGTTGCGGTTTGGCTATTACTCCCCAAGCTGCTTTTTTCTTGTCAAACTCTAATAACCATTCACTTATTGCATTTTTCAAAGCATGTCGAGGGTGATACATGTTTGGTGATAATGTTGACGGAACATCTTCACCAAGAACGCCATCCTCTGTCTCGGTTTCTAATTTAATATCCGCTGATACAGTATCATCTGCAATACAGAACAATCAATTCATTCTTATATCTGTGCATACACTTATCATATAATACGCATATGGAAAATTAAAATTAAACGAATGTAGGAAGACTGAAAGTTAAATTTACTTTTTTAATGTATCACACTTATAGTAGGTGTTTTTCAATTGATGACACAAATTGACACAAACATCATTCTATCTTTCTTGACATTTTAGTGAGTAACAAAAATAGAATGACACTTGTATCATAAAGTGTAAAACACTTATTATCTTGTGACAGTTTTAGTTCAAAAGCTTATCTTAAAAAATTGATAAAATAGAATACAGCAAAAATCTCACTTAGACTTAGGTCTCTCTTTCCATCCACGTTGCATCTGCTCCATTGAGCCAATGTATGAATTGCTATAAAATTTGCTCCATATTCGCAGTTAGGATTAGTTAAAACTCCTCTAAGCTTAGGTATAAGATCAGGAGAACGACCAGAATATGGTCCAAGAAATACTCTTTTCTGGTCGTAATCGTTGGCATGTAAATTATCCCAAATAACAGGCGGTCTCCTGAGCACTTCTGTGATTTCTTCAATGGACTCCACTGTTAAAAGTCTCGATATAACTTTAGATCCGGTCCACATTATATCAATTTCCTGAGCTAATTTACTTCCCAGAGTGTTGAGATATTCTGAAGATGCGACATTTGGCATCGCACGTGTTGCGCAATATTGCGTAGGGCACAGAAGAAAACGAGGTTGGCCAAGATGTTGGAAAATATCGTTTGTGACAGAAACCTGTAAGAAAAATAATAATATAAAAGCAATGCATTATGTAAGATAATGCTTTATATGTCTCTATATAAGAGAGTTCATAACTGACAAGATATAAATTTTATTCTCATTTTACATATGTTTCAATTTGTAAAAGATTGATTGGAAGACTATAATAAAGAAATCATAACACGTTTTGAAAACATTAAATTAACATACATTCAGAAATACTAAGAAATATGTCAAATTAAACATTAAAATTGCTGTTAGAACTTGTATATCATATAAACATTGTACTGCATACATACTTGAGCATGTGCGAATGACTGAAATATTTCTTTATCGGCTTCACTCATTTCTGGCTCAATGTCATCAAATAACAACGCAAATGCTGTACAACCAAATTGACTGACTTGTTCCAATTTTCTTTTCAAAGCGGTGACTTCCTTCGAACTGGAATATGTGATATCTAATCCAGGAGATAATGCATAATAAAAAGTTATTCCATATTCCCTAGCAGCTGTAATTAGACCAGTCAAATGTTCAGCTTCCTCCACTGTATACAGATCTCTCCAATAAGCACGATGTTTATAATCATCTTTTGGCGCATACAAGTAAGAGTCCATTCCCCATTTTTTCAATCTAAGTAACATGTATAATTTACAATTAATGATCAATTAATATAATCAGAAAAGAGAAGAAACATGATGTTCCATGAAACAGAATTCATTAAAAAATGACTGACAAATGTTTGACCCTCATAAATTCTCCTTTGATGGAAATGCATTCAGGATGAGAGCTTACTTTTGAAAAAGATCTTTTCGCTGCTCGGTGGTCCATGGTCGTCCATAGAAACCTTCAAACAAAGAAATGTGTCAAACGCCTGGGGGCAAAAGACGCAGTGTCATACCATATAAGAGGTTTGAGCTACATTCCCCAATAAGTACAAGATTCGGTATACATATATATATATATATACGCGATCTGTCCACATACCTTCCACAACACCGCAGATAAAATTGCCGTTCTTCGTGTTAAGATTTGCGGCACCGTTCGTTTCTGTCATCGCGGATCGCGCAGGACGAGCACGTCCGCCCTCGAGAATCCAGACGACAGCTGGAGGCAACGGGACAGCCCGCCGCGATGTCTTACGAATTCCCCGCGGAAGGGGGAGGGGCCGGGAAGAGAAAGAGGAACCTGCGGGATGATAGCGATGGGCCCGATGCGACACACGACGTGGGCCACTCGACGTAATTACACGACGATTGTGGGGTAACGCACGTCGCTACATGTACGTCGCGCGACGCGATGGCATAACTCGTGTCGCCGTCGTGATTCCCGCGAATCCCGCGGGAAGATATTCAGGAGCGAGGATCAGCGAATCGGACGAACTGCGGCCAATACGCGCCGATCGATACCGCCGAACGATCTGTCGATCCATCGAGGCCACGAACGCGAGGCGCGAATACGACGCGGGACACGGAAGAAACAGGCGATGCTCCTTGCACGCCGCGACGGCGGTATCTGACACTTCTGACAATCGTAAAGTGGATCTCCACCAGGATCTCACCGCCCCAGAGATGATAAAGTTTCACCCATCGCCCTATTCGGGGTGCGTTCCGTTTTAATCGCGCGATGCGCATGGTGTATCATTTTATCCCTCTTTAATATTTGATCAACAAACATACACTGCGAGGAAAGAAATTATGCCTTTGACTAAATTTTTTTTATTTATCTACTTTTTATTCAAGATTGTATGCATTTATGTCAAATATAATACGTTCGATTTGATACATACATTCTTCATAGAAAAAAAAATTTTAATCAATTTACAATCAAATAAACAAGTATTGTGTAAGAAACGGAACACTTGATCTTCCTTTATGCCGCGAAGACGATTTTGACCAACTTAAAACTCCGATTAACTCAATCGGCGATTAATGCCTGTTTCCACTAATGCAGATTAACTTTAATCTCGATTTAACTTACTGTTCATCTTTTTCTAATTTTTAGAATTAGAAAAAGATGAAGAGCAAATTAAACTTTACTCTAAATTGATTATACAATATTAAAATTAACAAACAAAATGTTACAAAAGTATTGAGGACACTTCTGTCATACTCCGATTAACTTAATTAGCATTATTTTATTAAATAATATATAAAATGAAATTAATCGAATTAATTATTATGTTTAACGTATCGAAAAAAGATTATAAATATTAAACTACATGAGCAACTCCTGTATGATGAAAAAAGAAGCGACAATCGGGTCGATGCGATCACGTAATTTGATCTTTTAAAAATTTAATTATGTCTGCAATAACTATTGATTATCCGAAAAGAAAGAGAGAGATGATCTATCACAATAAAAGACCGAAACATGTAATAATTGTTTTGTATTCTGCGTCGCTAATATATTTTAGTTCTTGACTCTTTTTATTTCAAATTATTATTTGACTTTTATTTGCACCTTTTTAATCTATTATTGTTTTTTTAAATATTAAAAGTCCTTTATTATTTATTATTTAATTAAAATGCGTATTAAAGATTTCTTAAACGATTCTGCGATCGAGTTATAATTGTGACTAATTGTAAGTTAATCATAATGTGATCGAAGTCCTTAACATGTTAATTGTCGATTAATAAGTTAATCGGAGTTTGCGCGATTGAAGTCCTCAAATTGAACGAGATACTTCTCGATAAAAAATGCATCAAATTTACATATATTCATATATATGTAAATAATTTTGAAGCAATTAAAAGTATATATATAACATTTCGAAGTTTTTAACATACATAATTTTAAAGAAATAATACAATTTAAATTAATAGTATATATTCATATGATAGAAATAATAACACAATAATAATAACGAAGTCGCAATATGTATGCAAATATTTAGATAGATAAATGTATTTCTCTTCGTAAATTCACACAACGTGCAATGTGACATTCATAATTCCATGGCGCATCTAGAATATATACCATTCATAGATTTTCTGACGCGATATCAGGCAGCGCCACGAGATGTCGCCATAAGTATCGTCTTCCACTTTCAAAATTTCGCGAGTAATCAGCGGGTTCGCGCCACAATACAGCATACGATTGTTATTGCGTTTGCATTCGGGTAACGTGGTGCTTGCAAAAACAATTATCGTCTATACGTTCACGCAGCGTCGGTCTTAGGAGCAACTGAACATGCCAGAAATAAACTCAAGTAAGCTGCTTAAACGCAATAAACGCTATCGCGATATGAATAAAAGTGTCATTTTTACATACTTATGATATTTCCGTTCTCGGTGAACTTTGGGTTTTGCAAACACGCGACGATATTACCTTACAATTTATCCCGTCATTTGAATTTCACGAAAAGTTCGCGCTTGTCAGTGGATACAATGGAAATCTTAATTAAGACATCATCGCGTGTCAATTGGCACAAAAACAAATTTATTAAAAATAATTACACTTATACAATTGAATTTTTTAATTATCGCGGCATTTTACATTAACGGCGAACTTTTGTAATTCGCCGAGTAATCCATGCGAATCTTGTGTTTGCGCGTTTTTTGAAACTTAATAATTTTATACATCATTTTTCAGTCTTATAGGAAAGTATTAAAAAAAAGTTAAAGAATTATTAGGACTCTCAAGTTTTAACAAACACTGCAGAAAGAATTCACCTTGTTCTTGATATTTGAAAGACGTAAAAGCGAACGTCTCGCGTTCTCCGAAGAGAATGGAATGTGAGCGCAAATTTACGGTCACCCTATATCTTGTGTAAGTAGTCACGGTATCGCATTCGTCAGACAATGAATCGACGTCGCTCGATTGAGGACATCGCATCCGTTTCTCTCTCTCTCTCTCTCTCTCTCTCTCTCTCTCTCTCTCTCTCTCTCTCTCTCTCTATCGCTCTCGCTCTCTTCCCGTTATCGGCAGGTTTCCAGACATAAGACGTTACACATTCGCGCTCGAGTCAGAGAAGCGTAAACGTTCTAGATTAAATTAAATTTTGTTGTCCATTTCTACCAATAGTAGATTAACCTTAATCACAGTTTAACTAACTCTTTATCTTTTTATTTGCGAAAGTATATATGTGTACGAATTACATTTGTGTAATGAACAAGAGTTTTCTAATCCTAAAAATAGATACAAAGCAAGATACAAAGCACCAAAATTAAAGCTAATCTGTATTGAAGTGGACATTTAGAAAACAATCGTGGAATGCAATGCAATTTGTTTCTTGTTTATTACACAAATGTGATTTCCCGTACATACTTTTGCAAATAAAAAATCTAGGATTGAAAAAGTCAATAGATAAATGCTTTACAATTTAATCAATTATAAGTGTATTTTTATTCAACATTTTGAAAATTTACATGTTTTAAAAGTATTAAAAATCGTTGAGCTCTTGAAATTTTTTTGAAAAAAGTGCAAGAATAATGTTGAAATCATTTATCTTTCATTTTTTACAAAGATTTATTATACATTTATCGTAATATACAATATTTCACCATTGATTTTATGATCTGACTTTATTTACGCCTTGTAAAGAACAATAACTGCAAATAGGTCCGATTTAAACCACTCTCTCCTATATATTCAAGGTGATTTATAAAATAACATAAAGTTTTATTACGATGCAGAGATTAGTTGTTTTGTAAATAAACAAAATTATTTTATTTATTTATATAACTAAACAGACAATCACACTGAAACTTCGTATAAATCATTTTGAACATTTAAAGTACTTACTGAAAGATTGGAAATTTTTTAATTGTTAATAACAAATAAACCAAATAAACTATGTGAAAATGTGTTATTAAATAAAAATATAATCTTATTCATACACACAACTTTCATATGTAATTTTTTGAAGTGTAAATATTAAATACGTTTCCCTAAATTTAATTTATTATATAATAAACTTTGCAAGGACTATATAATAATCGATACATTCTTAAATCATGTGCCAATAATCATTCTTTGATCGCATATCTATATATTGTACAGTTTGATATAGTTAAAGCAGCAGGTATAAAGGAAGCAAGCAAGGTTATGTTAGCGATTTCAAGTAGGTAGCTGAGTGCATGATAACTGATTGCATTTCCAAACTGATCAGTTAAATGGAGTGTGATACATGACGTGTTCGCGGCCTTCTTCGAAGTAGAAGGAGGCAAACGATCCTTAAAATAGATGCTACAATCGTATCGCATTCCATCGATAAAAACGTATCACTAAAAACGATCTTCTATACTCCATAGTACTCCCAATTCTAACATAAGATCGATTTGCAACGCTGTTAAGTTACAGATTAAGTTAAACGATTAATGCCCGTTTCCACCAACGTAATTTAATTTTAATCTTGGTTCAACTAACTCTTCATATTTTTCTAGTTCTAAGTATTAGAAAAACATGAAGAATAAGTTGAACGGGAGATTAAAGTTACTTTGCATTGATAGAAACGGGTATAGATTACAATTTAAGTTAAACATCACCCTTGTTACACTATCTTCTTACAGATTATTGATATACGCACACATCTCCGAAATAATCTTTCTATAAAAATTACAGTATATTATCCTATATAAAGTATTTTACGCAAACCGCGTGTCACCCTCTCTTCTCAGATAAAGGAGAGCTGTAGGAAACGTCGAGGACCACAAAAGTAGAAGACTCCCGGGGAAAGGGATAAGTCCCTGTATCAAGGATCGCGTTTCAGTCGCTTCCAGGTAGCATCGTGGCGCGGCGCCCGGGTCGTTGTGACGAGAGGGTGGTGATTTTTCGTCCTGGGGTGGCGCGAGGAGGACGCACGGCTGGGCCGTTACTGTTGTCACGACGCGTAGCCATATCGGGAGAGCAGTGCGAGGCCGGCTATCAGCCGCCCAACATCGACGTGTCGGGATTATACCCTTGCATATGTAACGCACGTTCTGCTGCACAGGCAGTACGTGCACGCATAGATATACACGCTGCCGCGTCTAGACCGACAGACAGACAGACAAACGGACGAACAGATAGATAGGCAGACAGACAGGTAGACAGGATAGGCATATACAATATATACATATAACAGCGCACTCTCTTTGCCCCCCTCCGCCCTCCACCCCCCTCCTCCTCCGACAAGTAGAGCAAGCAGCAAGAGGGAACAGTGAAATTTCTTTCTCATCTCGGTGGAAATTGGAGGGGACGAGGCACTTCGCAAATCCGCGCGGCATGCGTTGTGATCGATAAGGGCGAGCGGAGGGCTGGTGCACACACCGTCATCGCCTTTCACAGTAGCAGCAGCAAAAAGGGTAGTTGCTTCGCGTCCCGCGTTGAGGTCGAGAGATGACTGGGAATTCCGATAGGCGGAGAGTACGACGGGGTAGCGCGCGATAGAGGACGACAGGAGAAAGAGAGTGCAAGAGGGCGAGGCGGATGAGAGAGAGAGAGAGAGAGAGAGAGAGAGCAAGGAAGGGTTGAAAAGAGGGAGAGAAGAAGAGAGGGGGCTGTGAAACGAGAAAAGAAAAGTGATGAATAAGTCGTAAGATAAGAAAAGTCGTGGAAAAGATTACTAGAAGAAAACATCAATCGAAATAGAAAAGAGAGAGAGAGAGAGAGAGAGAGAGAGAGAAACGTGGGTAGAGAGTGAGAGGAAAGGTGACGGAAAGTCTGGCAAAACTCGAGAGGGAAGAATCGAGTAAGCGAGAGAGAGGGGGCAGAGCGACAGAGACAGGAGAGCTTGCGCGAGAGGCGGAGGAACGTGGAGGAGGACCGACCGTGGTACCGAATGTGGCGTTCGGAGTATGGTATTCGCCAGCCGGGGCCAACCGACGTCGAGCAGCCAGTTTCCGCCCGCGCTCGATTCACGGAGTCGTCATCATCGCTGTCGGCGAGTCGCGCACTCGGCGGACGAGATCCCACGTTAAGAACCGCCACCCGGTAGAAACCTGTCTATCTACCCTGCTCATCGGTATTCGTTCAAACCGAGTCATCCCTAGACGACGACGACGACGACGGCGACGACGACGACGATGTCTCTCCACCAATAATCGACTAGTGATACAAGAGAGTCCTCCCGGCGACAACGACGACGACGACGACGACGAGGACGTTGACGACAACGACGGCGACCATCACCACAACCACAACCGCAACCACGAATACGACCACGACAAAACGACGACGGTGTCATCAGCACGCGAGCCGTGTGTCATCCAACGGATTCAGCGGGGTGACCACCATCAGGATCCCTTTCCATTCGCGGTGAGAGTGCAACGTCGGGACAGTGCGCGATGACGCGATCGCATCCACTACGACGACGACGACGACGACGAGCGGTTACGATCGAGTGAGAGTGCAACGGAAGAAGAGAGTGGCACGTCGCGATTGAACTTTACCATCATCGTCAATACCACAAAGGTAAACGTGTCATCGCGTATAAGGACTTCGTGATGATGACGCTCTCTGAGAATTCAAGATATATGATTCTTAGAGAGGAACGTTAACGAGAGTACTTCGCTCTGACACGAAAATAGATCCCTTCTTCCTCCTGTATTTTACTTCAATCTTCTCTCAAATACCTTGCACACACCTTGTACGAAGATTTACTACTCCAGCTTATATTAGAGTGGCTCCTGTCAATGCTCCACGATTGTCGTGGTGTGACTTCGAGAGGAAGAAAACTATGGCAAACCTCGGACGTATCGTCGGCGCGAGGAGGAGATGGACAATGGTCAACCGATACGATCCAGCGTTAGGATCCGGGCGGAAAATCGCCTGTCGCGTCACTACGTCGCGACACTGAGCGACTACTGAGAGAGAAAGAGAGAGAGAGAGCACGCGCCCCGCGGCGGACCTCGTCTTCGTGAGACGGGGCGGTCGTGTGTGCCGGCACACAGTCGGCGGTCCGCACAGGCACAGGGAGGACGATGGCATCGCGCGCCGCGCGCTCCCCCAGGAAGCCGACACCGCGGAAGAGCTCGCGCGCGGATACGCGCCACGACGCGGACAGTAGTACGAGCCGTCGTCGACCGGAGTCAACATCGGCAGTACCAGCAACGATCAAATATAACAGAGAGCTGCGACAACGGACAAACCCCGGCGACGCAGCAACGGGATCGGTAGCTGTCGTCGTACGATTTGACAGTCGCATCGTTCGACGGCCGGACGACGTCGAGTGGTAGTCCTTTCCCTTATCCCTCGAGCGACAAGTCAAGGACGAGAGTGGAAAGTGTGTGTGTGTGTGTGTATGTGTGTGTGTGTGTGTGTGTGCGTGTGTGCGTGCGTGCGTGCGTGTGCGTGTATGTATGTATGTATGTGGAGAGAGAGTAAGAGGAATCCCCGGCGCGCATCGCACTACTTGGGGTAGAGAGAAGAGTCCCTGTGTGTGTCGGACGAGGAAAATACCCATAGGGAGAGGGTGGGGGGGGGGGGAAGGTCGGAATCGGCAATCGGGTCCGTTAGAGGACAGGAAGCAATCCGGTAGCAATCCGTCCGCAGCGATCCACAATATACAGGAGAGGGATAAACAACCGGGGTGAGCTCGTATACTCCAGCTCCGCGTGTCATCATCGTCATCGCGGTCGTCGACGCGGAAATCCCAGTCCAGAGAGAAAGGGGATAGAAGAAGAGAGGGCGGCTGGTTTTTTCTTCCTCGAGGTCGAGGCCGTCGCCGCCGAAAAGACGGAAGTATGCCCAGTGAACGACGTGGACGTGGCGAGGACGTCGCGAGGTATACCGCGCGAGGGGGCACGCATGAGGACCCATTATCAATTCGCGACTGTGATTTCTAAGTTTAAGGCTATTACCACGTATTGTAAACGCCAGGAGATAATTAACAAACAAAATCGTCCATTGTGATATTATGCTATATAACGAAGTGATGATCGCGGGAGGGGTGGGTAGGCACCCACGTGCGCTCTCACGGGGAACCACCGTCACGGGCCGAACATGAATGAATGAACGCCCGCGATGCGAGGCACGATGGCGAGGAGTGCGGCACGCGACGCGAGTGTGTTCGATCGGGATAATAATGGTTGATCGCGGTGCTCGCACGTCGGATCCGCGGACTGTGATATACTGATATAATCTGAGACCCCGTTATCCGATCTTCACCGTCGACAACGCCGAGAGGGCGCCGGCTTATAATTGCGCCTGCACAGGGGTGCGCAGGAACGAGGGAGATCGGGACGGGATGACGAATCACCGCCGATGCGGGATCTCATTCGCCACTGTATCCTGATAAATCGCCAGGTGCGTATTTATACAAAAGAAAGTATCAAGTGCTCACTAATTGATATCGAATAGTACAATAGATTCGAAGATGCTGTAGAAAGCTTATTTGAAAATGAGACAGCTAAGAGAAACAAACGTTAAAGATAATTAGCAAAAATACAGAAGTTAGATTAAATAATAATATTTAAATAAATTAATGTTAATTATATATATCACAAATTACATAACAAAAATATAATTTATTTTTTCTATCAAACTTTAAATAAATATTATTTTCGCGAGTTGACATTTCAATACTAAAATTTGATCAAAAATTGCATTTCTTACACAAGGTGTCTACACATGAAAAAAATTAAAATATATTGCATTGCTCACTACTATCCTACATTTATTAAATTGGACTATAGGTATGATTTATATGTGCTGACATTTCAGAAGTACTATATTAATTTTATCTACATGAAAATTTAGCATCAATTGGTTTATTGTTTTACATTTATTTTAAAAGAGAAATAAATTAATTTTTATAACAGCGTTATGTTATATTTTATATACATAAAAATATTTTGTTTACTAACTGAAAATTATATATCGACTTTTAATTGAGAGAATCTATATATTATAAACATATTGCACATCGTTGTGTGTGTGTGTCAAATTTATGCTTGTACCAATTTAAACCTGCAAATAGATAGCCACACATTTAGCTATTTTTTACTTTAATAATTATCATATAAAAATCGTATGTTATTTTATCTGAATTTATTAGAGAATATCGTTTTTTTTTGTTTTTTTTTTTAACATTATAAGACGAAATTATTCAATGATTTAAACGCAATATCGTACTTATCGTAATTGCTAGTAATTAATTTCGATAAATTTCTAAAGATAATTTTATTTTTGTTGTTGTTAAATAATTATATTTTAATTTGCTTTTTTTCATTCGATATCAATTAAACCAAATAACATCTCGACCAGTTCAACATCGGTTTTAGTCGAAATATTTATTTAAACATGCACGAGAATACCCGACATTGGAATCGCAAATATTTCGTAGGTACTTCTACCGTGACTACTGACACTGAATACTCGACTCCAAGCATTAAATGAATATTACATAAAAGCAACGTGACGAAAATAGGGCGGCTTGCCACTACCAGATTATGTAATACTTAAACTGGACGGAATTTTCGAGCTCTTCTCAAGTACATAACATAGAGGTATTTGTTGTATCATTCCAAATTTTCGAAAACGAGGAAAAAGTTTTAATTAAAAAATAGCGTTGCATAACATCAGCTATAATAATTTTCAACAGAATTTTCATCCACTTTGAATGGTATCAGCAGAATTCTAATATTCTATATACGAAGGATTCATTTTATTGCAAACAAAAATTTATTTCTGCTTTCTTACAACATAATTAGCTAGGCATACGAATTATTGTCATAATTGTTTATATCTGTCGTATTCCTTAATAAATAAAATTAACAATTTTATTAAATTTTTTTTTTTAAATTTTAAATAGCTAATAATAATGTTTTATATATAATATTTTTCTTGGAAGAGAGAGATAAGACTTCATAATATAATTAATTTTTACAATATATAAAGACACCAAAGAAAAAATAAATTACATTATTTATATTAAAAAATAAATAAAATATCGTACATTTTATAATGATTAAAGAAAAATTTAAGTTATGCAAACTCATACAAAAGATTGAGGACATTTTTGCTTCAAAGCCTCGACTTCGTTAAAATCTCGCTTTTGTGATGCAGTACGATTGTTACTTAAGAGCTGCAGTTGCAGTAATGTGGTCTCAACCGCATTTCACGATAGCTTAATACCTCACGCGTGATTATTATAGCCGATCAGATATTCAATGGGTGAAATCCAATACACGTGGGCCGCAGTCCGGGTGCGGAATATTCGCAAATCTGATTTTTGTCTCGCGACGTAAAACACATCGCGGGGGGGAGGGGGGGGGGGACGAACACACGCGCGCGGAGAGAATTTTCCAATAACGCGATATACCCGACGGTATTTTTCAATTTAAAGTTTAACGAGGGCCACACAGCCCACCATCTTTAATACGAACAGTGAAATTTCTTTATCGGGAACGATAAAGAGGGCACCATCGTTTCCGGTACTCCTTTCCGTCCGTGCCAGCCAGAGGGATAACGATACCCCCGCGATCCCTCGATTTTACTTGCCGCATTAATCAAGGAAGTAGTCCGATAGTGAAATCTATACACAAAACACACGGCCGAGATGATATTCTTCCTTCGCCTTCCGATGCACTCGTTTTGATTACCACGTCAGGCGATGAATGTCGCAACATTTCCATATGAACCGATCCGATAACGATTTTCGTATCGATATAGGAGTAAACAGGCGACGTACCCCTCGACAAACTCCTTTGTCAAGTTTGTAGCGCATTAAAATTCAACGCGCACATATTTATTGCTTATTTCGCAAAGTGGCTTCGGTCGACTCTACGGCTCGATCGGTTTTCAAACACGGTGTCACGTTAAATCGACAAAGTATCGTAAACATTTGTTAACTCAGTGAATTTTGTAACATTATTCGACGCTATATGTACGGGCTCTAATATCTTTCCAATTCGCGGCTATTTTATTGCTGCATTCATCTTTGATATTGTTCCGTAACATGCAACATACTCTGGTATCGATGATTCTTAAATTTGCATAATCACTACTCTAAATTTCATACTAGAGATATTAAAAGTAGATAACGTGCAATATTGCTTTTCAAATGCAAATAAAATGGATTTTGACATTATAACGTTAATAGTGACCAAAAATTCACAAAAAAATGTAGATTCAGGTAAAAAGATAGTGAAATTTTTGTATCTTAATATCGAATGTATTATGTCTACATATATTTTGTCATTTTAATGATCGTTACTCTATTTAAGATAAAACAGGTTAGAACTATGCAGTTTTTAATTATTCGTACTACCCTGTCTAATTCGCTCGCGGTATGATTAATCACGTGCTTCCTTTTCATCCCTCATTTTCACGCTGTCTATTATTATACACCTTTTCCATTCGAAATGTTTCAGCGGCACGCACGTACGCACGCACGATTCAACGTTAAAGGAAGAAGAATTCATCTGACAATCCCGAGCGATCGAGAGCGAACATTGATGAAATCGTAACCGAGACGTACAGGCTCGGGGGTGGCCGGTGAATAACGATCATTAACGAAACAAAAAAAAAAGATACAAACGAAAACGCCGAGGAGACGAAGCCACGTGCGAGGAAGTGCGAGAGGAACGGTAGTGGTCAGGTGCGGTAACCGAGCCCAGTGTGTGTACCATCCCCTGGACACGGGGGGTGGCACAGAAACGCCGTCAGCGTGGGTGCCGGTGCCGCAGGGGCGCGCCTGGCCCGTCGGCTCGCCCGCAGATTAGCACGCCGATTAGCGGCTACCTCGGGCCCCTTCCGGCGTACCGGCCTGGCGACCTCGGCGGGCCTCACGTCGGCGGCGGTGGCCGTGGCGGCCCAGGGGGAGCCCCACGCTCCCCCGGCAGCTGCGCCACGCCGCGCCACGCCGAACGGAAGTGCCAGCCCGTTCCCGGGCTTGGCCACGATGATCACGGGCAGCACCACGATCGCGACGCCGACGACGACGACGACAACAACGACGACGACGACGACGACGACGGTCACCACGACCACCACGACCGCCACCACCATCAGCACCGCGACCACCACCACCACCACTATCACCAGTCGCAGCAAAAACAGAGCCATGTCCATGAGGAGTCTGCACCGGCGCGTCTCTCATCCGTAAGTTATGATCCAAACATTTATCGTTATGAAGCGAGAGGGACCTGGGGGGGGGGGGGGACGTCTCTCCTTTCTCCCGGGTTATCGCTGGCCGTTTCTATATTATCTACCAACTTACTCATCTGCTGCGTGACAAACACATTTTACACCATCCGTCATTGGGTTGAGGAGAGTGGGCGAGATTGGTAGTAGTTGGTATTCAGCAAGCGGTGACATTAATTCTTTCGGTGTGAATGACATTCACGCGATTCCAGTAATATTACATTATACATATTGTATAGGAAGTATACTATATGATATAGTATTAGATAAAAAGTTTGTTTTAAATTTTTGAAACTTTTTTTTTATATAAACAGATATCTGTGTACTGAAGTATTAGAAAAATTTAATAAGTATATAACAATTAAAAATTATTAAAAAATATCTTCCATAAGATGCAATATAAGCAATAATCAGAATATTTTCTTATATACTACTTTTTTTAACTATGTTATTTATTGTATTTGTTAGTACATTGTTTTATTCCTCTATCTAAATATTTTCTTAAAACATCCTTACTTCTGTTGCAGCTTTTAATCTTTGTATACTCTGATGTCCGTTAAATTTCAGATAAATTCTTTCTCACTATTATTTCTTAAGTGTGTCCTCTTTCTCCTCTCTTCCTTCATCCTTTCTATCTTCTTAAAATTTTGTTCGAACTTTACTTTCTTTTAATAGAGAACATCGCATTTTGTTTAGTTTTACTATGTTTGTCGATCAACATGATTTTTAACTTCAAATATCATTTGTTAAAAATTTTTCAAATACTTTTTCCTTTTTTATTACCTCCTTTATTATAAAGATGATATATTTATTTATTATAAAGCTGAAAGAAGATAAATAATTATACAATTGCATCGAAAGAGCTAAAATCGCCGAGATTTAGTTCATAATTGGAACGATGAACGAATGTAGATAACGGCCATAACTTCCAACAGGAATTTGCATGTTTTGCGTGACGTTGATTTTTTGCGGCTTCAATGACCCGACGAGAGAGGGAGAGAATTAAATTTAAAAGGATTTAGAAAGGATGATTTATATAACACGATAATAGATTTGTATGACAGTTATAATCATCATTGCCAATTTTCGAGCTTATAGTCTTTGAAGAGGCTTAAACTTATCAAAAATAAAATTATCAATCAATTTTCTTTATGTAGCATATACCTTTTATTTGATGACATATTACTGAGAGGGCTTTAGTACGGTTTTAGTCCAAGCTTCCAACATGATCCGCTTATAATGGATCAAGATAATACCAAAAGGACTCGTGATAAAACGAATACTTCGTGTAAGATCAGTTAGCGAGAGAAAGAGATCATTTAGAAAACAATAACATTTTGCCATACACGATAACTCTGTCATTAATGCTATTAAACGAATTGATTTCTCTCTGCAACAATCAACGAAACCGCATAAATCAACGTCAAGAATGTGTAGCGATTCATGTGTATAGGAACATCACATACAGGATTTATATTAGCATATAAATAACGTAATATGAAGTATTCACATGACTTCTAAGAAACAATACTCAAACTATATTATGCATTCCACACGATACTCTTCAAAAGCATCGCAACTCACTGTTAGATGTAGACGTAGAGCTATTTCAACTGTCGCGAAATATCAACATTGATGTGACAATATCGTCGAAAAGACAGGGCGAGCTAAGATTCTGAAGAACGTAGTAAAGTGCATCCTATCCCGCTGAGGCCTGCGAGCAAATGACGTCACCTCTGTTATCGAAAATCAAGTCGTTTCGAAAGCTTTGATGCGGTGCTCGAATCGCTAAACTTAGCTCCGTTCATGACCGGCAGTAAAACACAAGATTCCGATATCTGCGCGCAATTGAGAAACTTCGAACCTGCGAGCTGATCCCGTCGTACAGATACCTTATATATCGTAAAATAAGAACACCGGAAATACTTTGATACTTCGCGATGGATTCGCATCGTTGATGCTCGCCATAAAATCTTCCGTTCATATTTCTAAGTAACCATTGAAAATTTATTTCCAGCAAATAATATTACTTACACCACACTTGAGAAACTTGTCGCGTTCGTATGGCATTTTCATTCACTCATCGTCATTGCTATAATATTTTCCTACCAGTTGAGTCGTTACTTCTTTGATGCGCAAATATTAAACTTTTATTTATATATATTTTATTTTCTAATTATATCAAGTTTGCACATATGTTTTTTACGCTTACACAAATAAGAAGCATAATATTTTCCGCGACAACTTTAATGTTTTTAAACATATATTAAAAAATCGTAAATTTATTAAAATTATACATAGTTTGACAGATTTACGGTTTCACTGCTAGAATAAGAAATGTGACGAAAATATAATAATAATTAATTAATACGAATATAATTTCTTGATAGACAAAATTAGTTGTACAGTAAAACGTTTAAAAACTTTCTCGTCATCGATCATCTATACATCGATTCACATCAGCTTTAAATTTACCCAGTGTTTGCCTTAAACTCCGAGCCTGGAATTTCTTATATCGTTCGGTTAACTGCGCTCTTGTGTAGAATGCGGAGGTACGCTTGTCTATTTTCGAATGCATACCGGTCAACCCAGTCTCTTCCAAGTTCATCATGCTTCATTCCTGTGCACAGCGTACCGTCAGGGAATATCTCAGGCACGTTATTACGTGAACGTTAGCGAGAGCACACATAACAAGTAGTTTAATGAACAAAATTAAAACTCTAGCATGTGCAGACTCTCGTCAACACGAGAAAATGGAGCGCGTCAAGCGCGTTTAAACTACTCGTTGACGCTCGTTACCGGAGGGAAATAACTTCAGAGATTAAGAGCGCGAAGAAATATTATTGCGGGGAATCACAGCATAAGATGTTTGCCGAATCAATGTGAGGTATTATTATTTCTTGGATAACTATAGCAGCTGTCCGTCTGAATTTTTCAATTCATGACACTGCAGGAGATGGGAAAATTATACCGAATCATACTATTTAATACTTTGCAAGAACTTCCAGATGCTCTGTACCTTGTTCGTAATACTTCAAAACTGTCGTTAATGACCTGGAAGTTTGTGCATTTCTTAGCACGGCTAACACTCCCCCGAGTTGTTAGACAAGGGTGATCCACTACTTACCGCGCTAAATTGAAAAGTGTACTTATACCGAGACTCGTGTAAAAACGTTAAGCGGTTTGCGTGTAACCGATAGATCGTACAATCAATCGGACCGATGAAGAAATAGGGGAAAAAACCGCAATGGTTCCTAACGATAATAAGATGAACATCGCGAAGTGTGAAAAAGTCACGTCTGTTAAGAACGTACAGTTTTTTTTTTTTTTTTTTTTTA